>NC_083347.1:72782401-72832930 GCF_019175385.1 Lycium barbarum | reverse complement strand
TGCTGTGCAATTTCTTCATTTTTGTGTTGTTGCTGCTGCCCCCCCCCCCACCCCCCCCTCCCCCCCCCCCCCCACCCCAAACCCGCTCCTCTTCCCCCACGCATTTGAAGAAATCGTCATTGACACCCATTTGAAGGACAAACTGTGCTGTATAATTTCTTAATTTTTGTGCTGTTGCTGCTGCCCCCCCCCCCCCCCCAAACCGGTTCCTCTTGCCCCACCGATTTGAAGAAATTGCCATTGACACCCATTTGAAGGACAAACTGTGCAATTTCTTCCTTTCTGGGCTATGTTCAATCATGGACTGGAATTTAACAACAATGGAAATTGTTGTTTGTTAAATTTTATGAAAATTGTCCAACCCGCTCCTCTTGCCATTTGTTAAAATTCATGGGGAATGGAATTTAACAACAATGTAGAAATTGCACGAACTGCCCATAATTTCACGAACTGGGCTATGTTCAATCATGGCGGCGGTGGTGGTGTGGCAGCGCGATGGGGGTGGTTGAGGAGAAAGAAGAAGAAGAAGAAAGAGAAAAGGGAGAAAGAAGACGAAAGAGAAAAAATAATAAAAGAAAAACAAAAAATAAAGGGTTAGTAATTTTTTACATGGCAATGATGTGGCAATGACGTGGCGCGAGTGTAATACACCTCGCATTGTGAGAGTGGTGTTATTTTTTCAAGGTGGAAAATAATTGAAATGAAAGTTTTTAAGGAGATATATAAATACAACTTAAGTTTAGTTGCTAAAGTGAGTTTTCGTGCCAAGTTTGGGGGGAAATGATGACTTTTCTCCAATAAAAAAAACTTGAGTTGCCCCACTCAATTTTAAAATCTTTTTGTCACCTATAATTAATGAGAAAATTACACTGTATATTCATTGGGGCAACAATGCTATCAAAATTGACCTATTTTTTTTAATTCTTATAAAAAATGACCTAAACTTCTCTCTCTGCCTTTATATATATGTTGGTATAAGTGTATGTATATGTTTGTATATGTCTGTATATATTTGTATATGTTTGGGCTATTTTTCGTAGCGTAAGTTTTGAAAAAAAATTTACAATGTAAGTGTCCAACTTGTATACTTCTGAAAATTTTCCCATAATTAATTGTTCCAATAGAAAAGGTCAGGGGAGCAGGTGGATGTGGGGTTTTGTAGGATCTCACGTGGCGTTGCGGGTAATTGGCGTAATGGCCTCTCAACTCTTAGCTCCAATCAACCGCATTTCTAATTCCATTATTTATCTCTCATAATCATCATCTCCAATTCCAAGTCCCTAGAACCTTCTCCAATCTCTATGCACAAACTTACACTACATTTCATTTTGCTAGAAAATTGCTATATAATCGATCACATTATATCGACTACTAATAGTTTTGAATTTGATATAATCATTTCTGAGAAATGTGTTCACTGCAAGTTCCAAATTACAGTGTTTTCAACCACTCTGAGAAGTTGCAGAAATGTGTGATTTTGTCGTCATTTTGGGGAGTAGAGTTGAGCTTCAATGATGTACGCTTCACAGCAGTAAAGGGACGTCAATATGGGAGGGTTACTGCTATGTGTTCATCATCATCATCAAGTGTTTCACCTTTTAAGATGAATTTGAATGAATATATGGTTACACTTGAAAAGCCCCTTGGTATTCGCTTTGCTCTCTCTGTTGATGGCAAAGTTTTCGTTCATGCTCTTAAGAAAGGGGTTAGTTTTCGCAAATTAACATCCCTTACATTTGAATAATAGCTGTGATTTTATAATGTACTATTATCCGTTTCCACCGTCATAATGGGCGGATTTAGCCCTTCACAGTAAGTTCACACATGTAAAGAATAACTGTGTTTTCAGGAGGAAAAGGGAACAACTATTGTTGGCCTAGTCAGCTTCGAGGTGTGTTTTAATACATAGATGGCGGTAGTTCAGGTTGGAAAAGGGAACATCTAATAGTTGTGTGTGAAACTCGCGAAAAAACGATAGTTCTTTTGACCATTATCTCTTAAGAAGGGGGTTAGTTTTCCCAATTAACATCCTTACATTTAAATACCTGTGATTTTACAGTTTGTTTGGATGGTTGTTACCTATTGTATTGTATTGCGCTGTTAGTTTAAATACAATATTTGTTTTCATTGTTAGTTGAAATTTTATTGCATCGTATAGTTAATATCCTTACATTTGAATATCTGTCATTTTAATGTACCATTATCTATAGACCTCTCCCCTCGGACTCACATTTAAATTCGTAGATGGTATTCAGTTGATGGCCAATCAAAATAATTAAGGGCAGGATAACGCAAGTAAACTAACTATACCAATAAACATATGATCATTGCTGTGCAAAAAGTTAAAATTTGAGTTCGGCATCCCGAACTTTGTACATGATCATTGAGGTGAGACTTCTAATCTATATCCTACCTAAGGATAGCAAAAAACAAAGTTAACTCAAGGAGGATCATAGATGATGTTAGAAGGCTTTGTGGGCTTTATTCTAAAAGTAGGTAAGTTCCATTTGTCCAAATTTACTAAGCCCCTTGTGTGTCTAGGAAGATCAGAGAAAAGGTTGAAGATCTTGAGTCCTTCTATTCTGTGGCTTAGAGTTGCAAGGCTGTCAGCTGGCTTATTTGCTTCTCTGAAGCAGTGACTGATGTTGAAACTGTGGTCTTCAATCATTTTCTGTATCTCATTGATCTGATTGCTAATCTTCCATGGGGGTTTCCAATCTCTTTTGATACACTTGACTAGTAGAAGTGAATCAGATTCCCCTATGGCCATGTCTAGACCTCTGTTAGCACACCATTTCAGTCCAAAAAGCAGTGCTTCAGCTTCTGCATAGTTGCTTGTTCCTGCTCCTAGGGAAATGGAGTAGGCAGAAATGAAGCTTATCAAATATTTCCTAAATTAGACCTGCTTAACCTAGAACAGAACGTGCGATCCTCGAATAACTCAAAATTGTTTTAGTGGAAAATGGATATATCTTTCTTATCATTCAATGAGCATCTTGTATTTCATAAAAAATGGGGGTAATATAGTCCTTACTTAAGGGCCATCCTATCCAACTTTCCGGCATTTAGATACGTATCAAGCGTGGATGATTATCATAGCTATTATCTTTTGAATCCTTGTGAAGGCATGTCTTAGTTTGTGGAAGTGTCATTTTGCAGGGAAATGCTGAGAAATCAAGAATAATAATGGTTGGTGACACATTGAAAAAGGCGAGTGACTCTTCCATCGGGGGACTTACTGAGATCAAAGACTTTGGCGATACAGAGTATGAAATGTGAACATTATACCAATTTTAAGCTATTAAACTAAAAGCTAAAAGTGCATTTGTGACTGAAGTAGTGGGACGTTTCAATAAGTATACTGTATTTTACTATCGTTTCTGCAGGAAGATGATGAAAGAGAACTCAGGGCCTTGTAGCCTGGTTCTTGAGAGACCATTTTTCCCATTTCCTATCCACCAGCTATATCTTATGAATGATATTGATATTCTATTTAATAGAGGTCGTGTTCCTATTGCTACATGGAACAAAAATTTACTTGCCTCCAACTTGCGAACGTCTTGTGAGGGCAGTGGGAACTCCGGATTTATACTATTTTCCCCAAAGTTACTAACTTCAAAAGGATGGAATGTTCTGAGTGATCGAGATCAAATCAGGCAAGACGGAAAGCTGAACGGTACCCCCTCTTTACCATTTAGCCCAATTATCAACATATTCTCTGAGAAAGACAGTGGAGATTCTGAATGGGCACATGGGAGTTTCCCACTGGAAGAATATGTAAAGGCGTTGGATCGTTCAAAGGGAGAACTGTATTACAAACATGATCTTGGTATGCGCTACAGCAAGGTGTGACATTCAGATTTTCTGTGCAGAACCTTTGCTTTACAATTAATACTCAACTACTTGAGATAAAGTGAATAGCTTCCAGGAAGTTTACTCTTTTCAATTTTGCTGAACACCATTTTCATCCACTGCTGTAGTACGTTTTATTTCCAAGGAGATACTTTTCTGTTACCTGGTTCTGAAGTACATTGCTTGCTTCCTTTGCCAGATTACGGAGCAAATATACGTGGGATCATGCATACAAAAGGAAGCTGATGTAGAAATGCTGTCAGATGTTGTGGTGAGGCTATGCTTTTGTGGGTTGAACATAATTTATTTGTCCCTTTATGTTTCATGAAGTATACAGTGCAGGCAGATGTGGCGCGGCTATGCTTTTGTGGGTTGAAAATAATCTATTTTTGCTCTTTCTATTTCATGAAGCGTATACAACTGATACACTGAGAATCATGTATCGTGCATCTCCATAATTTCCAGTCTATATAGATTTTTGTCTTGCACACTATCTGATAGAACTGAGAGTATCCTGATTATCTTTAACCAACCCTTAATAGGAGGTCAAAAAGAACAAACTGAATATATACATAAATAAAGTATTTCAATGGTTCTATATGGTGAAGTCAGCTGCATAATGACCTGCAGTTACTTGTGGTTTTCCAGAATGTGTATGGTTGTCCCACGTTTAAGTTGCAGCATGAAGACAGTTGCTTGATGTCGGCCAAGTTAAACTAATAAAAGCGAATTCGATTATACAAATTGGGACGTGTGCACTTGGTTCTGAAATCAATAATAAATGACCAGCAAAAACTGTGAAAACGGAATGGTGATGGATGTGGCAAGAACATCTCTAGTTTTTATCTTAATATGAGTGTGGAGACACATTTGTGCCTGCCTTTATCTTACCATTATGCAGTGTCCTTTGCAGAATTAATTATTCTTTGTTCATTTACTTACACTAAGCCAGATATCTGCATTAGGATAATTATTCCTTGTTCATTTACGTAGAACTAACCCAGTGAATATGGTCATTAGGGGATCACTGCTGTGCTGAATTTTCAGAGTGGGATCGAGGCTGAAAATTGGGGAATTAATACCAACATAATCAATGAATCGTGCCAAAGGTTTAATATCCTTATGATCAACTATCCCATAAGGTAATAAAAAGAACTACGTTTTGAATCGGAAGTTTCGTCAACGAGCTAACAGTCTGTTTTATACTTCCAGTACCTTATAGCATAGCCCTTGGGCTCTCTTATTTTTGTTCTTTAAGAGAAGTCTGTCTCTTTGTTCTACTGTAAATGTGATGGTGATGCCTATATAGACGTACCATTAGCTCTTCAAAAGTTCTAGCATTTTCCTATATCATTGATCGTAATCTTCTTTATGTATTGAGATTAACAATTATGGAGCTTTAACCTTATTCCGTTGTTTTGCTATGTAATCCTTCTGCATATGAATTTCTTTTGCAGGGAAGGAGATTCATTTGACATGAGAAAGAAACTTCCGTTTTGTGTTGGCCTTCTTCTACGCCTATTGAAGAAAAACCAGAGAGTCTATGTGACTTGTACAACTGGTTTTGATAGATCCCCTGCTTGTGTAATAGCTTACCTTCATTGGATGACAGATACTTCCCTTCATGCAGCCTATAATTTTGTCACTGGGTTGCATTCATGCAAGCCTGACAGGTTCTTCTCCCAACTTTCATATTCCTTCAGCTCCATTCTTTACTTTTGGGGAGGCATTGACTGGATAAGCACTTGCCTGTGCATAACATTACCAAGGGCATAACTAAAAATCCTTTACTTGCACTTCTTTGGATTCTAAAACAGTAAAACTTGATACAAACACGAGCATGTAAGTATTGCAAGACAGCTGGTGTATAATGATGTAAACCAAATATTAAATATGGAAAGATTGCTGTTATCATTTTGCATATGTAACCGTAACATCTTATATAGCTCACGGTCACGATCCCTATTTTATCTCTTGTTTGTTTAGCCTTTCTTACTCTCTAATCACAAAATAGGAAAATTGAGTTTTTATTGCAAATATAAAAGAATGCAACATTCTCTATTTACCTTAGCCAAACATATTGGTTGCAGACCAGCCATTGCCTGGGCAACATGGGATCTCATAGCAATGGTTGAAACTGGTGCACATGATGGGCCTGCAACACATGCAGTGACTTTTGTATGGAACGGCCATGAGGTAATAAATTTTATCATCTCTGGTGCTTGTCAGTGATGTCCTCAGATGTTGGCTTTAATAAGAAAATCAGCACTGAAAATGACCTCAGATTTTATGTTGCACTCTTTCCTTGACCTCTTTCCTCAAAGGTCAAAACTGATTCTTGGAAAGAATGTTGCATACTCAGTGCTGCACTGTTGTCTGCTTCCATATGTGTTTTAATGGGGGTATTTACTTATAAGTATCTCTTCGTATGACTTCTTTGAACAGGGAGAGGATGTCTACCTGGTTGGAGATTTTACAGGTAACTGGAAAGAACCGATTAAGGCAGTCCACAAAGGTGGCTCAAGATTTGAGGCTGAAGTTAGACTTTCACAGGGAAAGTAAGTTTTGCCTCTTCCTGTCAGCCATAGTAGTGTTCACGATTACCAAGCTTTTATTGTGCTTTCCAGTTTACACGTGGAATGTTTAATTCTCTTTTCTCATACCTTATCCTTTTTTTTTTTAACGGAAAAGGTCCAAAAATACCCTTAAACTATTGAAAAAGGCTCATAAATACCCTCCTTCCATCTTTTGGTCTAAAAATATCCTTCCATCCACCTTTTAGGTCTAAAAATACCCTTAAGGTTTGTTTTTGGCTCAAATATACCCTTTAAACTAACAGAATATGTTTTTTTGTTTTTTTTTATCGGAAAAGGTCCAAAAATACCCTTAATCTATTGAAAAAGGCTCATAAATACCCTCCTTCCACCTTTTGGTCTAAAAAAATATGAACGAAATATGTTTTTTTTTTTGGGTTTTTTTTGCATTTCATGAATAAAAAAATGAAATAGGAAATTATAATTTTTTTTTTACATTTCGTGTATTAAAAAACAAAATAGGAAATTATAATTTTTTTTTTCATTTCGTGTATTAAAAAACAAATAGGATAAAAAAAATTAATTTCGTTCATATAAAAACGAACTTGGAAAATATATATACCAACGAAATAAAAAAAATATATATATATATATATTTTCCAATTTCGTTTTTATATGAACGAATTTTTTTTTATCCTATTTTTTTTAATACACGAAATGCAAAAAAAAAAAATATAATTTCCTATTTTGTTTTTTAATACACGAAATGCAAAAAAAAAAATTATAATTTCCTATTTCGTTTTTTTATTCATGAAATGCAAAAAAAACCCAAAAAAAAAAACTTATTTCGTTCATATTTTTTTAGACCAAAAGGTGGAACGAGGGTATTTATGAGCCTTTTTCAATAGATTAAGGGTATTTTTGGACCTTTTCCGATAAAAAAAAACAAAAAAACATATTCTGTTAGTTTAAAGGGTATATTTGAGCCAAAAACAAACCTTAAGGGTATATTTAGACCTAAAAGGTGGATGGAAGGGTATTTTTAGACCAAAAGATGGAAGGAGGGTATTTATGAGCCTTTTTCAATAGTTTAAGGGTATTTTTGGACCTTTTCCGTTTTTTTAATGATTCTTTTGCCTCTATCGCCAAAACGCAACTCGCACTCATGCCTTTCGATGTCATCCTTATCTTTTTCTGCATCATAGCAAAATCTCATAAGGCCGATCTCAGCTAATTAGTTTGCATTTCTCTGGTCTGAGAGATCCAATCTTGTTTTGGCTGTTCTTGCAATGAAGACACCATAGAATGATTTAGGGTGTGTTTGATATGAAGGAAAATATTTTCCATGGAAAACAAGTGGGTTTCTTACTTATTTTCTGGTGTTTGGTAAGTAAGCAAAAAAACAATTTATCCCAAGAGCATTTATATGTAATCCAGTAAAACACTATGGGGGTGGGATGGGGTGGGACTCGGGGGTGGCCGGGAGTAGGATGGTCAAGAGGTAGGGGTTGGAGGCATTGAGGGGGTGGAGAGGACCAGTGTTGTGAAAGGCGAGCGCCTTCTCGCCAAAGGCGAGAGGCGTGGCGAGGCGTGGCTCTAACGCCTTTTAGGGCTGTGGCGAGGTCACCTTCAAAAGGCGCGCCAAAGGCGCTAATGGCGCCGAGGCGAGGCGCCAGTGAAGGCGAGGCGACAGTGGGTTTTTTAAAAAAGAAGCAATTAAAAGAAGTTAAAGACTTAAATGAAACTTATTATCAAAAGAAAAACAGCGGCTAGGGTTTTTTTTGCCTCCTCCTCTCTTCTCCTTCAAGCTTTTCAGGTACGCTCTCTCTTTCTCCTTCTTCTTCTTCTTTCTTCCTCCTCTGTTTTCGACTTCTGCTTCTTCTTCAGTTCTTCTTTTTTTCCGGCGACTCCTCCTCTGTTTCCGGCGACTTCTGCATTTTTTTTCCTTCTTCTATTCTCTTCTTCTTTTTCTGTACGCGTCCCTGTTTTTTCTCCTCTGTTTTTTTCTTTTTCTATTTTCTCCTCTTTTTTCTATTGAAGATCTTGAATTTGAATAGACTTTTAGTATTGCACTATTGCTTGTCTTATCACTTATGAATTATTGAGTCATTCAAGTTCTAGACTTTTAGTATCTACGATCTACTTTTAATTTTTGAACTGAAATATTTGCTAATATGTTATTGCTAGTGAGATTTTGATTATTTACATATGCAATTAAATATTTTAATTTTTTGGTATTTATTGGCGCCGCACTTCAAAAAGGTGAGCGCCTCGCCTTAAGGCGAGGCAGGCCCTTGTCGCCTTTTGTCGCCGCCCGCCGTCCAAAACACTGGAGAGGACACAATGGACTTTGAATGTCATTTATGGAACTCGTTTTTCCTACTTCCATTAGGGAAGTCATTATCCTCATTTTTAAGGAACTTGTTTTCCTACAAACATTTGACCCACCAAACATGATGATAGAATATACGAGTCCACCAAACAGTATAGAGAACCAGGTTCTCTATCTGTTCCCTTAAGTAAAACAGAAGGTAAATGACACGAGATGTTTACGTAGAAAATTCCTTACTCAAGGGATTAAAAACCACGACTTCACTAAGCTGAGCAACTTTAGATTACAACCTATTGCAACCTAGGAATTAAATTCTTAATCCCTCCCCCTTACAACAACTCTATTGCAAGGCTTTTACAATAACTCTATTGCAAAGAACAAAACTTGACTAACTCTAGCCAAGCAAACACCACAAAAGGTTGAAAATCTGTCCTACCAAGAACTTCTCAAAAGCAGTGTAGGAGTGCAAGTTAAGAACAAAAGACAAAGACTTCAACAACTTAAAGGACTTAAGACATTGATAGTGGAGAACTGGTCCCTCAGTTGCTGCAGCTTTGTTCTTGATGAGCACTTTGAGAGCAGCGGTGGCTACTACTTGTGAGAAACTAATTTTTCTGATTTGCAAAGTGTTAGGGTTACACTTGTATAATGTTGTATATATATGGGAAGCAAGTGTTGAGGTGAAAGGGACATTGCATCGTCCACTAGTACACTACAGTTGTGTTGCTGCACTGCTGCCAGTCGGTACAGTGTCAGCTTTACAGCGGTAGAGTTGACCGAGTAACGGCTGAAACCTGATCGCATCTGGTTCCTTATCCGGTTCCTCGACTTGGTTTGTGAAAGTGAATTTCATTACTTCATCTGTGTTGCTGCTGCACTGCTGTCAGTTGGCACAGTGTCAGCAGCTTTGCAGCTGTAGAGTTGACTGAAGCAATGGCCATAATCTGATGACATCTGGTTCCTCATCTGGTCCCTCTATAAACATATCTGGTTCCTCGAATGAGTTTGTCAAATCATCAACACGTAAAACATCATAAAGTTGACCGAGTGAACCTGATCGTATCTGGTTCCTCATCTGATTCCTCGAATAAGTTTGTCAAATCATCAAAACACGAAATATCATAACTCATCACATGAGAAATTGGAAAGAATTTTCTGGAAAATGTTCTCCATACAAACACACCCTTAATCTAGAACTGATATACTAATTCTTGCATATGTCAAATAGTAGTTTCTTAGAACCTGAAATCAATTGAAGTTTCATTGTCAAGTTACGTGCAAATCGGTGTCATTGTGCTTTTCTTCTTTGCTTTTTCCCTGAAACAAGTGACGTCATTTTAATTTCATTCTTCTTGTCACTAAAGTGACGCTCCACTTCATCTGTAGTCCTGCATGCCATAGGTTATTTTTGTCAGTTTGAATCTCTGTTACATGGTTCCATTTATCCAAATCCTAAGCTCACCCTTCTGCTTCTTTTTCCTCTGTGAAGTTGTACCTTCATCAATATTTATGTTGATTTTCCTTTTTTACTCTTAGGTAAAGTTTTGCTGCAAATCAAGTCATATCTTTGTTTGTCAGGTACCTTTATAAGTACATTATTAGTGGAAACTGGAGGCATTCAACCAATTCACCAACTGAAAGAGATGAAAGCGGAAATCTCAATAATGTAATTGTTGTTGGTGATGTTGCCAGTGTGAAGCCTTCCATTCAACAACAAAAGAAGGTTAGTTAACTTTTGTATCCTTCCCTTAAGAAAGATGGAGGATGACAATCTTTAACGGTAAAACATCTAATTCCCATCTTAACATATGAATACCTTTTCTCATTAATATCCTTGCCAGATTAGCATAAAAATAATGTGACTTCTGTTTCACTAATGATCTAGAATATGTATCTTTTTCTTTCCCATCATCAGTTTAGTTTCTCTGAGGATTAAAGTGTTGCTTTATTGGTAATGTTGAGCCAGTAATGACAATTATTTCTATCTATGAATTAGGACGCAAATATTATGAAGGTCATTGAGAGACCATTGACAGAAAATGAGCGGTTCATGCTGGCAAAAGCTGCTCGATGTGTTGCGTTCTCAATCTGCCCTATAAGGCTAGCACCTAAATAGATGGACATACTACATTTTCAGTCATCATAGTTGCACCTCCAACTATGTCTTCTGCAATAAAGACTTCAGTAAAAATGGTTGGTCAATGCCAGATTAACGTGTCTGGTAAAAACTTAATGAAAGCCCATCCCTCCCACCTGAATTGAAGAGGGAGCTTTATATTGCCATGCAATTTCGAGGTCAAACAGCTGCAAGGTTGGACAAATGCAGGCGGTTATAATGCTCATGTCATTGAACTCAAGTCTTTTTATCATTTTAAGAGTATTATCCCCATGCATATTGTCTACTTGAACACTGACTGGCTCCTTCAGCAAGATAATTTCCACTGTCGAAAAGCTCAGTCAATCCTGTGTAAAAAAACCCTTAAATTAAAAATAATCCGACATAATATGGGTGTATATCTGAGTTTTATATATACACATTCCATGAACACGTGGATGTGTAGTTGCAAGTTTTACTATGCTGCTGAATAAAGAATAATACTGTTTCCTGACCGTGCATATTTTGTGTTCAAGGTTGTTTGAACAAATTTTAGTTTTCAAAGATGAGAAAATGGCATATGCTTGATAGTAACAGTGTGATAAAGTGGAGGGTATTTTGCCCTTCACGTATTTCTTTCAAGTTGGATGATGGCTAAAGCATCACAACAAATTCATTCAGATTCTCTATCTCCGGGTATTTCCAATAGATACAACAGCTACAGGTGAGTGTGAACCAATACACTGTACAATTTTCTAGGTTTTGGAGAACCGTATTAATTGTGTATGTGTGGTGAATCCCTTTTCGCCTTAGTTCTTTCTTATTATTTATTACTTGTCAACTTTTCTGGAGTACCAAATCATGTAATGTATATCTTAAACATTGTAGGATGCCTATGTGCCATTTATCCCACAATGAAAAGGGAGGAACAAGTCTTGTGGACTTGAGAAACCACACGGGGTTCCTATTAGGCTATTACTACCTTTTAAACACTAGTAGTGTTATTTTTTTCATAAAAAATAAATGGCAGTAGTTCATCATATCTGGAACACAAGATTCATGCAAGAAAAAAGGACTGGACAGGGTTCAATTGGGCCTAGAGCAATAGCATTAGCATAATAGCAGTACCCGAATTGAGGAAGCTGGGACACAGCACAATATAAGGCAGATTATGACGACTGCTTCTTGGTTCCCCCGTCCCCAAGATTCTGGGTTTGTGAGTTCGGCAAAACCCAATATTTGGGGGTCGAACCCTCTGTACAACAAAAATATACCCGGTGTAATTTCACAGGCGGTCTGGGGTGGGCAGGGTGTACTAAGATCTTATCTCTATCTCGTGGAGGTAGAGACACTGCTTCCGAAAGATTCTCGGCTCAAGCAATGCATATCAAAGTAATTTAAAAAATAAAATACACAAAGAAACAACAGGTAGTAACAGGTCGAACGCTCTGTATACATACATAAATGTCTGTGCGCAAAAAATAATAGGTATAAATAAAGTTTGATATATATTCTAGAATGCACTCTTTCAATTTCAAAATGTGTAGCGTCTAATTTTGAATTAGCTACTGCAAGTTTTTATAGAGTTTTCGCTCGTCGGGGTGCCATGTGGATTTTATTATGGATGGGGCCTCCTCTTGGATGAACATGAAAAGAGTGGAATCAATGTCGTCACAAGTCACATCACATTTTTAAAATTTATTTAAAGGAAAGTTGTGGTGGTAGCACTTTAATGTCATTTTTTTTTTTTTTGGTTGAACGGATATTTTATTACTAGTTAAACTGGTACATACGACATACTAGGTACATTAGCACTATCATAGATAGAGAGAACATTAGCATTCCCTAAACTAGCTAAATTACTACACATAGTTGATGATATCAACTTAGTAGACATCAGTCCTTGCTTGTCTGCTTCCAAAACATTTAGGATGACTGATGGCGGCGATAGCAAAATAGACGACTGAGAGCTGGAGTTAAGTTTCATCCCCTGCTTGGACAAAAGGTCAACTACTTTATTGCCTTGTCTAAAATTATGACGTACCACTAGACTTCCCAACCTCCTCAATAGCAACCTGCATGAATAAATTATATCAGTGAATAGTGGTTGCGGTTTATCAAGTAGATGTATTATCTCTACTGAGTCCGTCTCCACTTCCAAGGGAATATAATTCTTAATTAAGGCAAGTTGTAACCCATGAAGCAAGGCTTGCAGCTCAGCCATAGTATGGTTTAAACAATGTATGGCCTGAGAAAAACCCAATATCCAATTCCCATTTGAATCACGAAAAACTCCACCAATGGCTCCTTTATTCGTTTTGGAAGAGAATGCACCATCGATATTCAACTTAACGCAACGATTATTAGGGGGGTGCCATTTAATATTTATCAGATGCCTAGTGTCACGGTGATGATCAATAGAGGTGGAGTATTTATATTATGTCGCTCTCATAACAATATCTTGAACGTTCAGGCTGATAGCTTGGCGATTATAGGTATTATTATTCCTATTTATCCAAATATTCCAAAGGATAAAGGGATAGAATTCGGACCAGAGAAGGTGATTATATTGAGGAGGGATTCGAAGATTATGGAGATTGTTCAACCAGTAAGTAGAGGTATTGAGAATGTTATTGAGGTTGAGGCCAAGATCTAGCCAAATTTTCCTAGCAACCCTACAGTCTATCAAGATATGAGTGATAGTCTCTTCTACAGAAGGACAAAATGGGCATGAGGAATCATTTATGATGCCTATAAGATGGAGATACGATTTGGTAGAAAGGCTATTATGGGAGATCAGCCAAAGAAAGGATTTTATTTTTGGTAGTGTGGGTAGAGACTATATCCAAGTAAAACCATAAGTTAGAGAAGCATCATTAGTGAGGAGTTTAAGGGCAGATTTCGTGGAGAACAGACCATTTGCTTCTTTAGCCCAATAAGGGGCGTCATTCTCTCCTAAGTGTAAAGTAAAGTTGAGGCCAGGGCTTTAAGATGAGGAGGAATGACCACAGAAAGATTATCCCATTGCCATTGAACGTCATTCCAGAGGTTAGCAAGAGTGTAACTATTCTCTTGAGCATTTAGCGGCCCATGAATAAGGCTTCTGAGAGGGGGGGAGCCTGGGATCCAACTGTGATTCCACATATTAATGGTATTGCCATTGCCCGGAGTCCATGCTACTGCTAAAGAACAGATTTGACCTCCTTTAATGATATTACGCCAAATAAAGGACAAGGAGGATCGAGAGGTTTTCAAACCATATTTTGTAATGAGAGCACGGGCCCACAAAGTATTCTTATTAGTATAAAGCCTCCAAGCTAAGCTGGCTATGAGAGTTTGGTTTTTATGGTGGGTTTTACAGAGGCCAAGACCACCTTTCATTCTTGGGAGAGTGACAGTGTCCCACTTAACATAGTGGATTTTTTTTTCCTGAGCACTAGAGCCCCAAAGGAAGTCGCGTTGTATTTTATCAATGGTTTTACAGATCTTCCTGGGGAGAAGGAAGTATTGCATCGCATAGGTCGGCACTGCACTAAGCGTAGATTTAATAAGAGTTAAACGACCCGCTAGACTCATGAAATGCATTTTCCAATTGGAAAGCTTACTCGGCATATTGTCTAAAATGAATTGGAAGTCAGAGGGTTTCGGCATTTTTCGAAGAATTGGAAAACCCAAATAACGACCAAAATTATCAGTGCAAGTTATATTAAATAAACGAAGAACAAGGTTTCTTACGGCATCATTGCAAGTCGGAGAAAATAAAGCCTTGGACTTTGTAGAATTAATTTTTTGACCAGAGAGCAAACAAAACTCGCTTAATACACGATGAATCGTATGAATAGATTTAGAGTTTGGCTACCAACGTGAGATCGTCAGCAAAGAATAAATGTGAAAAACGAGGCCCATTGCGACTTAGGGTAATAGGGTCCCAATTAAGAATATCGACTTGATAAGAAATATAAGTGGCGAGGAGTTCCATGCAGAGTATAAAAATGTACGGGGACATAGGGTCTCCTTGACGGATGCCTCGAGAGGGAGAGAAGTAATTTGTTCGGGTACCATTAATAAGAATTGCAATGTTACTAGTGCTAATACAATTCATAATGAGGCGGGTGATTTTATCAGGAAATTTGAAGAATTTTAAAGCATGATAAACAAAGGACCACTCGATACGGTCAAAAGCTTTTTCGAGGTCTATTTTTAATAACAAATTGACCTTGTTGCTCTTTGTTTTGATGGTATGGGTTAAGAGTTCTTGTACAAGAATAGCATTGTCACTAGCACGTCGACCCTTAAGGAAACTAGCTTGGTGAGGGCCAATTAAAGCATCCAGAAATGGCTTAATGCGGTTGGCTATGACTTTCGTAATAACTTTATAAAGCGTATTACGTAACCCTATGGGTCGATAATTCTTCAGATGATTTGCATTTTTGAACTTTGGAATAAGACAAAGTAAAGTATCATTTAAAGGAGGAGGAATCACTTGGGTATCAAAAATATCATGACAAAACTTTAATACCGATTTACCCACTGTGTTCCAATGTTTTTGATAGAAATATGGATGAAGACCATCAGGGCCAGGTGCCTTAAAGGGCTGGAAGGAGAAAATAGCTTTCACAACCTCATGATCATGTAAGGGTCTATCAAGAGAGGATAAGTCTAGCTGGTGAAAACTGGTGGGAGAATTCATTATATCCTTCAAAAAAGAAATGTGGTGTTCAGTAGTAAAAATATTGGAGAAAAAAAAAAGGTATGATCTTTTATTTTTTCCGGGTCAGTAATCCACTCATCCAAATCATTCTTAAAATAGCAAACTCTATTTCTCCTCCTCCTATTGATGACAGAAAGATGAAAGAACCTCGTATTTGCGTCACCATCATTTAGCCAATTAATACGAGAACGAATTTTCCAGAAGTCCTCTTCAATTTTTAAAATATTATTATACTCTAAAACAAGTTCTTTTTCAAGGTTTTGGAGGAAGTTACTGTAGAGATAAGCAGGTGATTGTTGAATACCACCAATCCTGGCTATTAGGCGACGTTTGTGATGAAAAATATTTCCAAAAGTAGCCTGGTTCCAAGCAGTGGCTTTCTCAGTGAAGAGATTTGTTGTTGTAATAAGGTCATGGTTCGCCCAGCTATCTTGAACTATTTTAATAAATTCCGGATAGGTAAACCAAAAACGCTCAGTTTTAAAAGGTTTGGGACCTAAGGGGCGAGTGTGGTGAGGCAGAGTTTGAATGAGAAGAGGATGATGGTCTGAGTGGGTCTTGGGCAGGTGGGTTACTGATACATTTGGGTATAGATCGAGCCACTCATTGTTAGCAAAGCAACGATCTAGTCTCTCTAAAATTAATCCTCGATTTTTTTTCCTATGGTTAGACCAGGTGAATCTATTACCTTTAAACCCCAAATCTAAGAGATGACACCGGTTGACACAAGACCAAAAACGAGAAGTCCTACCACTTTTTACATTTCGACCTCCCCACTTATCCCTTTGGGTAAGAACCTCGTTAAAATCTCCTGCAACAAGCCAAGGGTTAGTTAAAAAGTGTGACAAAGATTCAAGGCTGTTCCAAAGCTGGTTTCTAATAAGACATTTTGTGCTAGCATAAATGACACTTAAACACCGGGTTTGGTTATGAGGAGATACCTGAACCATAGCATGGATTTCTTAAGCTGATTTCCTAAGCTCGGTTACTGTAACCACAGTTGTATTCCACAGAAGAACTATTCCACCCGCTTGGCCCTGGGCTGGCACTTCTAGAAAATCATCGAAACCATAATCATTCCTAAAGTTACTATGATTTGTCATCCGAGTCTCTAATAAAACCACTAAACAAGGGTTGTGAGACTGGATAAGTTCCCTAAAATTCCTTTTAAAGACTGGGTTGTTACCACCCCTAATGTTCCAAACAATTATACTCGATGGATTAGACATGGAGGTGTGGGTGTATTTGGGATTCGCAGTCACGGTAGTGTCCCTCGTAGCAAAGGGACTGGACCTCAGGGTTGGAGTTAAGACTACTGCATACTTCGCTATTTCCTTGTTCACCGTAGGACGAAGGTCGAGCGAGCACTTCGTTAATGCAACTGGACAGACATGGATGTACTTTTTCTCCTCCTTCTCCGGGAATATCATCAGTGCGGACATCCTGAGTGTCGCAATCTCTGTAAAAGATCCCATCAGCGTGTCCTGTACTTCCTCGGTGGATTGTATTTGTTCTGTTGGCTGTAAAGAAGGTGTAGGAATCACTATTGGCGGGTGCATGGGAGCTGAAGGGGGTGGTGGTGCCATAGGAAATCGAATCGGTGGTGCATGTGGTGGGATCGGTATTGGCTGCCATGGAAAGAGCAGTGTGTTGGCAGTTATTAGCTCCGGAGGAGTGTAGAAAGGTAGTTCGAGGATTGGGTTCATATTCACTGGTGGATTGAAGTGGGGGGGGGGGGGGGGGGGAGATTCCAGTGGTTGTGAAGGTTTTGGTAGAAGGCGGGTGCTATTGCTGGAGCTAGTGGGTCGAGGACATTGTTCAACCATTGGTGATTCATATAGTTTTCCATCGCTAGATGCATCCCTTCCGTTATTATTTGTGCTAAAAAGTTCGGGTTTTGGATTATGATCATTGTATTGACTCCGTTGATGTTCAGGGTAAAGAACACTGCTTTTCCTTGGAGTGCTTGCTCGACCCATGACTGGGGTTGATGTAGGGGGTAGACAGGTTAGGTCGCAAAAATCAGCGGGTGGTGTGCCACCAATGGTGGCAACTGATAGAGGTTGTTCATGGCCAAGAGGGGTGGTCGGAATTGGTAAGTAAATAGTAGTGGAGGGTTCCGCTGATCTAATGGGTGAATCGGTCTCACCATTATTTATGGAGATAGGAATAGCTAAGGAGGAGGAAGAGTGTGGAGTTAAGGCAAATGATTGCAAATCTTGAGCTTGGGATATGGAAGGCAAGACATTGGTTAGATTTAAAGGGATGGAGTAGCTCAACATATTGTCTGTAAGATTTTGTGAGTCGATTTGCATGGGTATATCCACTTGGCCATTGGCATCGGACATTTGTCCAGTAGGAGTTGCCATTTGGGTACAACGAGTGGGGAGCAAGTTTGATGGGTTTTCCACATCTGCCCTGGGCGTGAATACGTGGCCATGTAAATTAGAAGGAATTGTGTTATTTTCATCAGGGTGGGACACGTTTTGGACAGGTGGCACATGACCATTGTTAGGCACTCTTGGTTGTATCGAAGGATGAGTAGAATGCGAAGAGGGTTTTTTGGTCTCTGGACCATGTTGATGCATGTCAGTGGAAAGAGACAAAGCAGAGGAATTATCATCTAAATCTGGGAGAATAGCAAATTGATTAGAATAGTGGATAGTATTGTCAACTCCCTTCCTTTTTTTATTATTTTCCAAGGAGTGAGTAGTGTTAAAATGGCTGCTATTGGCTTGGGGGTTAGTCCTTGATTGGGATATTGTGGTGGAACTATTAGACCTAGAAAAACGCTTGTGATGGATTTTAACTTTATCCTTAGGGCCCTGAGCATGAGATGAAGAAGCGGGAGAATTAATAGAGTTAAAAGATAATTTTTGAGTCGATAAAAACTTACCAGAATCCGCCGAAAAGATTTTAACGTTTATACCTGGTTGACCTGTGTTTTGCTGTTGAGAAGAAGTTTGACCTTGATCTGTTTTTTGCTTTTGAGAAGATGTTTGACCTTGATCTGGAGCAGTTGCTGCTCTAGGATCTCGGCTTTTTGGAGAACCTTTTCTCTTATTAGCAAAAGAGACAGTTTGCCACTCGCTGGTTGCAGGAATATTAGAAGACAAGTCTCTCGGTTGTTCCGACGGTTGAGAAGCAGTGTCATTTCTAGGCCTTGTAGTTTGGGAAGGGTATGGGCAAGCAGATTGAAGATGGCCCAAGCGGCCACAGTTTTTGCAGAGAAAACCTTTATCACGACCCAGCCCCGTGGGCCGCGATTGGTGCCCTACTTGGGCACCCAGACAGACAAACATATCAAATCGTAACACATTTATCCAAATAGCATATACGGCCATAAATACTATATGCCGTCTCAAACTTCATCAAACTGTATCGGACACATTTTAGCACAACCATATCCATATATATAACAAAAGCCGACAAGGCTATCAAATGTATCAAAAGCCGACAAGGCTAACAAATGTATCAAAAGCCCCAAAACATATACAAAATGCACGCCGACAAGGCTGCCATAACGAATAGGGTCATACAAACGCATCTGAACAGAAGTAGGCACACATACCCACAAATACGTCTACAGACCTCTAAACAGACAAACCGAATCATATGGCGGGACAGGGCCCCGCCGTGCCCCTGAACAAATACATATATACATAGCGAACGAATCTATACCAAAATGTGTGCTCTGAAATGAGAAGAGCACTCCAAACAGCAGAAGAGGGTGTCCTAAATGGGTAGATCACCAAACTGTGCGTCTGTACCTGCGGGCATGAAACGCAGCCCCCGAAGAAAGGGGGTCAGTACGAAATATGTACTGAGTATGCAAAGCAGAATATACAGAAAGCAAATCTGAGTCATAAACGAAATGGAAGTACCAAACATAAGTGCAAATCCAACATATCAAAATTTGCTTACTTTCGAAAATATGTAAGTAATGCATAGGGTACAGAAGAATATGGTCGCCCACCCGTCGATGGCGCCATAACACAGCATAACACCAGAAAGTTTCAAATCTCCGTATTCCCGTCACATATCACATCACAACATAACGCCATACACAGCATAACACCAAATATAGGTGGAACCCGACCCTCATTAGCGAGTAGCTCGGAGAACCATAACACAGCATAACTCCGGAGTATATCAAAATGCGCACGATAACAGAACCGGCCCGGGAACCGGCGAAAGATATAACAGAACGCACGAATAGAGTCGTGAGTAGTCATATGCATAAAATCAATATCATAAATTCAAACATAAGCAAAATGATCATATTTGAAAATCGAAATAATAGTCTTAACAAATTCTTTCAAACGCTCCCGAATTTCATAAAGGGAAGCCGCGGGACCCACGGACGGGAATTTACCCAAGTCGGGCCCGCTTATGGAAAACATACTCGTTATACGTAATGCAAACGTTTATAAAAATATATTGGAGCAATCCGAGCACTTATGTGAAAGATATGGCATTCGGAAATTTCGAAGTTCTTTAAAGTGAAACCTCTTTGCGCAAAGTTCGGAAAGCGATTATTTCAAATACATAAAGGTTCATATTTCATCAAATCATACATAAGAGTGCCAAGGAACATATACGGATCATAACATGCTCGGATTTCGAATTTAGAATTTCCTTAAGGCTTATAATCTAGCCTATACAAACTAAGGCATGCCAAAAGAAAGAAGGGTTGCGCTTTACATACCTCGTACGCACTCCAAGATAGCCAATCTAAAGTAAATCCCAATCTACGCCTCGGGCTCCCCAAGGTCTACAAATATGCCAACGAATATCCAATATTAAACATAGGCACTTAAGCCATTCATTCCAAACTAACATTAAATTCTACAGAAAATTCGGCAGCATTTCCCCTGTAAATAGGCCAACCCGAGAATTTAACTCGCTCAAAATCAACAGCAACAACCACAATAACCAACCTAGCAACTCCAATAACCAATCCGAAAGACAATATTACATTAATACTCTCTTTTTCATCATTCGACA
The DNA here is from genome assembly GCF_019175385.1 of Lycium barbarum. NCBI lineage: Eukaryota > Viridiplantae > Streptophyta > Magnoliopsida > Solanales > Solanaceae > Lycium > Lycium barbarum. The sequence continues at coordinate 72,812,399 of NC_083347.1, read as the reverse complement.
ACTTTTCAAATATTCAATTCAACGGCTTACCTTCAAGCCAACATCAACGCCTATACATTCAAATACTAACCCAAACCCATACTAACAACATTCAAGAACATTCTAAACAATTCACATAATATTTCCAACGATCCAACAATTTCTCCAAATTGGGCCGAAAACAGCCCCTAAACTATAACATAACGATGCCCGAAATTCTAACGAACACTTACAACACACCAAGCAGCCCATATACACTTCTTACGCCTTATTTCATGCCATCTTTTCAGCAAATTTCAGGGAAATACAACAGCAGCCACACGACACCACATCATCTATTCATATGCAAGTAAATCACATTATTATCTCTATAATCCTTACAACAACCCACAACAATTTTAACTCCAACTCTAACCATTAAATTCCTTCATTCTCATCACATAATCTATGATTACAACAACCAAAATATTAATTCAAATCAGTCCATCAAATTTCAATTAAAAACAGCCCCTACGGCATTCAACAACATTTCAACAACATTCCAACATTCGTGCAATTCATGTTACCAAGTTACAACTATGCTTCAACATCAAGATACATAATTTCACACATACAATTTACATTTGCATATTCCCCACACGTCCAACTTCATCATCAAACACATAGAAAAAATGATCAACTCTTACCTTAACAAGTTGGCTTTTTCCACTTAGCTAGAATTTGTGAAATGAACTAATACTTGTTCTTGTTGCTCCAAATGAATTCTCCACGTTATTATCACCTTCCTAAGGGCTGAAATACCTAGAAAATCTGATTTTTGGATCAACAAATTTGAGCTCCAATTTTGCTAGCCATGCCCGAATGCCATGGCTTATGCTCTCTCTCTCTCTAGCTTGTATATCAACGTTTCCTTCACGTATACACCATATTAAACCTTTAATCCAAATTGATAACATGAGTAGGAGGTTGAAATTACCTTTAGCAATCAGAATCTTCAAGAATCTTGTTTCTCTTTCCAGCTGCTTGCTTAACAACACAAAAAAAAAACTTAAGCTACAACTTCTCTTTAACTAATATCATGTCAAGGGTCTAGGATTTAACTTACATGATGGCTCAATTAGAAAGGGGGTTTGGGAGAGAAAATAAGGGTTTTGGATCTGTTTTAGGTCGTGTGAAATGATATAGGGCAAAGTGGTGACTTATCTATTGAGTTTAATGGGCCTCATGGGCCGAAATGTGAGTGTTTGGGTCGGGTCCAAACTTGCTGCCCTGCCAGCCCAACTTGCATCGTCCATATCTCCTTATCCCGATATCATTTTGACGAGCGGTTTGTTGCATTACAAACTAGACTCGATGAACTTCATTTTAGGCTTTTGAAACACCTTAAAACTCCTCATATTCAAGGAGATATGCCTCCTACAATATAGACTAAAATCGGGTCCTAAATTTTACTGAAGTTGTTCCGATTCATTTCGTTTAACTTCTAATCCTCTTCCAACCTTATGTAACCTCTTATGCATACATATACACACTTATATACATCAATAAAAATCCATATACACATCTCGAAGGGTCCAAAGAATCACAATAACCTTAAGCATAACTAGAGAACTCACAAAGCTTTGACGAAACTCCAATCGCAAAAGTATATTCATATCTTTTGTCCATCCTCTATATCATTACTAATAATCTCAAATACTTTAAAAGGTCACTCGCATTACCCCATATACATACTCATAACGCGATTTTAAATCCTTTAGGTTACCATGTCACCTCGGGATACTTAAGGCAACCATATATATAACGATATTCTTACTAACTCGATTAACTTTCCTTGAACCTTCATAACTCATTTTTTTTTCTTGTTTTACTTCAAGTAACACGGATTATTATGGAGTGTAACAACCTTCGCATTCATAGACGATAGATTGAAGATGTGAACCGATTTGGATACGGGTAACCACTGGTTCCTCCAATGGTACCTGTATACACAGTCTAGCGTATCGTCCCCACAAAGTAGAACTGGTACAGGCGTCAACTTTGAGGAGCTGGCCGATGGAATTACCAAGCCTTTGCAAAAGAACACCATCGTAGAATTCAGTAGGTAGCTGAGGCAAGCGAACCCAAACCGCTGAGTGTGTTTGTTTGGCTGCTCTAGCGACGAAGTTGGGTTCCCACCTTTTAATCGAAAGAAAGTGTCCATTGATGAACCAAGGGCCATTTCTAAGAACATGAGCCATATTTTCCTCTTTAGAAAATTTTACAATAAAATAATCAAAGCCCAGGTATATTAAGGGAAATTCTCAGTAGGCTTCCACAATTCTTGAACTTTGGATTTTAGATAATGATGGACTATTCTCTTGCCGACGAGTTTAATGATCAAGGAGAATTTCCATGGGGAATGCAAACGGTCTGTATCCGCCTTAGTGGGATTTGGGAGCTGTCGTCAATATTCATACCAATGTTAATTATAGCGTCATGATCTAGTAGTTTGCTTTTGAAACTGGAGGAAGGGGATGGGTCCCCTAGTGTGTTTGGAATAATATCAGGTGGCTTTGGAGGAATAGTTTGGTGGTTAGGGTCCACAGTATGTAGTATTTCAGAATTCATATGGGAAAGTTAAGGAGATGCGTGGAGAAGTTAGAGAGAAGGAGGAGAATAACTCTTAGAGAGAGAGTATTGCGACCACTTTAATGTCACTGCCTTCGCTGAATCTACAGTTATAGCCCTTCTTTGAATCCAACAGTCACCATATACTCCCCTTCAGTCCAAATAAGGAGTACACTAATATTTTAGGCTAGGTGCGTGAATTAAAGAATTCACTTATAAGAGAGATTTTGACTAAAATATTCTTAATTATAATTTTCTTTCTTTTTAGTTTGATATATTTATTATGGGAATTAGGAATGTGTCAAGGACAAATTTGGAATAAAGAATTAAATAACTTCTTGATTTTGTGTAACATCAATTATTTTGAACGAATTTTCAGAAGCTAAAATATCAATTATTTTATATCGGAGGAAGTACTTCTTTGAGGTGAACTTTTTAACGCTTCTTGTTTCAATTTGTTTGACAGTATTTGACTTATCATAGAGTTTAAGAAAGATATAAAAAAATATGATTTAAAATAAATCACAAATATTTGTGTTATAAATAATCTCATTAAAATTAGATATGAAATTTAAAATTAAATTAATTAAAATATAAAAAGATACAAGTATTTCATAAAAAAAAAATAAACAAAAGGGAAAGTATGTGAAAATAGTACCTTTTCTTTTCTCCCCAATTGTTAGTTATGTGGGGGATCACTTCGTGTTTGTTCTCCAACTCCAATAACGCAATGCTTGAACTTTGCTTGCTATTTATGGAAAGAATAGATGCCTTGACCCGTTTTAGGACAATATTAATTTTTCTTGGGCAATTGCAGGATTGCCCTTCGCTGGGGGTGGTCTTTAATTTTTACAATGGTGGTCTTTAAATTCTGCCCTTCAGGCAAAATTTAGCCTGCACAGGCAGAATTTTTGCTCGTGCAAATTCTGCCTTAAGGCAGAAATTCTGCCTGTGCAGCCCAAATTCTGCTTTAAGGCTGAATTTTGCTGGGCAGATTTGCAAAATTCTACCTTGCGATTTTTTTTTTTTAATTAAGCTGAGGTTCAAACCCACAACCTAGGGGTGTTAGGCGAGGGGTAAAATTTAAAGACCACCAATTTGAAGGGCAAAAATTAAAGACCACTCCAAATAAAGGGCAATCCACGCAAAAAAAAAAAACATATCAAATATGGTCCGTTTGTTTTAGGACTACCACTTAAATATTCTCTTATCCTATCAGGTTAGGTTGACCTTAATATAGGAAATTCTACATAATAAGTTTGATATAGTATATTGAAAGATAAAGTAATAATATATTATATTCAATTGAATTATATTGATATATCTTTATGACTTGGTCATCTTATTTGCGATTGCATGGTAACGCATGCTGTCATTTGGGGACGACCTTATGAGTCGCAACTGAAATCAATGTTGAGCAGCATTGCATTGCATCTCAACTGAGATAGTAACAGAATTGGTCTTTAGGTCATGGACTTGACGAGTGGATCTCATTTTACAAAATTATAACAAATTGACAATTCTTCAATTAAGTTCATAGTGAAAAATATATTTCTATTTGATTTTGGTTCGTGAAATCTTTAAAAAAATGCTTTGCAGAAACTAGTTATAATTGGCGAGTAAAGGTAGGAAAATGAGGAGATTAGAGGAGGCTCGACATTATTTTGCTATTTCTACCCCTACCCTCCTATCAATTTTTCTTTTTAGTGCTTAGAGTTTTTTTTTTTTCAATCCTCACCTTCCCTTTTATTTTGTATAATCCTGGTTGATTTTTATGTGAAAGACAATCTCTTGATATTCTTTAAATTCTCAGCAGCAGGAAAAAAAAGAAGCAGTAGATATATTAGTGGTTTATGTAAAATCTCTTGCTGGATTTCATTTTATATAATTGTCACTAATCACTGGATTAGTGGTTTTCATTAAAAAAAGACTTTTATGTGATAGTAAAAGGTTTTGTTGATTTACTTTTGCTTAATTAATTACTTGTTCAAAAGAAATTTGGTTAAGGTGAATCCATCTCAAATGTAATTATCCAAAGCCAGACTTCAAAGATAATTGGCTTTTCAATGCTGGTAAGGTTAAGACATACCATCAACAAATTGATGATTTTGAGTACTGAAAAGTTTCATTATTTTTCTCTACAATTTATAAAAAATATAAGCACCGAAATGACAAGATAAATTCATGTAAAACAAACAAGTTTGGTTAACCAAGATTTGTACACTATCAAACTCATTAAAAAGATGACTAAGTTAGATTTTCGAGGAAATAAGTAAATCTTGAGGATCTCTAATTACTGGTACATGGGATAAGGATAATAAAATCTAAAATTAATTTTAATTCATATTTTATTTGAGGTATTGTCACACCCCTTTTTTTTCATATGAAATGAAAAAAAAATAAACTTAATTTTTTATTTTTATTTAAAAAGGGTTTTTCCAATTAAAGTGACGTTTTGAGAAGGGATTATTTAATTTATTCAGAGTCGCCACTTGGAATTGAGTTTTGGTGTTCCAAGTCACCTTATGAATCCCTAATCAAAAGGAAATGACTCTATCTTTATTGGTCTGCGAAAACAAAAGTCCGGATAAGGAATTCTGTTGACCGAGGGGAAGGTGTGAGGCACCCCTCGAGTCCCGTGGTTCTAGCACGGTCGCTTTATTGACTAATATTCGGCTTAAATTAATCTTGAAGAAAACGTGCTTGTCTTACTTAAAATACATATTCCTGACCAAATCAACGGAGAGATGAAATAATATATTCGAAGAAGTCAAGACAATTAAATTAAACTAGCTATTTGAAGTATTGTTAAATGACATGAAACTTCTCGTTAAAACCATTATAATTTTTCGATCTCTTGAGAAAACAATCTATTAAGTCTAATAACAAAACAAACTACCAACTTACGTAAAATACTTCAGTTTATTTCATGGAGCAAATTACATGTAGGGGAAATTTCAAAATGAATATACATAGTGCACACTATACATGCTTTAATTTTTAATTGATCCAAACCCTAGCTCTCTTTGACGGGAAAGGATAAAAAAAAACATTAGAACTTAATTAATGCTTTCAGTTCCACATTAGTTTAGGCCAGATTCACTCATTATTTGAAAGAAATAAACAGATAACAGAATAAGTACAATTAATCATGGCATAAAATATTAAAATAAATTTCCTTTTACGTCAATTTTGGCAAATAACTTTACACCCCAAAATACTATTTGAAACCTCTAATCTCAACGTAAACAACTATTAGTTAACTGGAATCAATCCATCACCTATATTCAATCATGAAGCAAGGTTAAAAGGTTATTCCAAAATTTCTGGCAATTAAAGCTAAATTCTCGATAAGTCACCATAACTAAGCAAACACAACTAAGCTTGCACCATTAATCCTTTTTTTTTTTAAACATTTAAAATCATCACGAATTTGAGGAACATCTCTTTATTTAACCTTTGACTTTATAAACTGATACACCAAAACTATCAACAAATGATTTCTACACTCAACGTCTTAAAAAAAACAAGATACTGATATTTATAATTTTCTAAAAAAAAACACAACTAAGGTTCCATTTTACAAACCCAACAGCAACATATAATATAAGAATATACCACGTATAACCATCATTTATTTGCAGGTTCGAAAGTAGTCTTAGTTCTGTCCATGTATTTACTGATTCATCTAAAAAATAGATTTAACTTAACCGATTCCTAAGAAGTATAACCGAACCCATGCTTTTATTGAGACATATAAGATAAATTCATAAGAAATTTTTCGATTAAGTAAACACTTTCGCACGAACTAAAATCTAATTTACTTTAATTGAGATTGCTAACATGATTTTAACTACATAACTTATTTAATAATGGATGCACTAGCATAAACTACAAAATAGTGGATACATCATGGATATGTATATATCAAAATCATATATAACACGTACAAATTCATATTAAAGAAAAAAGAGTGTAGAATATGAACCTCTTAGTGTGAATTTTCTTTAATATGAAATTGATTACACCAAACTCCGGCGGACTCGATCTAACCGAAAAAAAAAACTGTGACAGGAGCTCGAACCACAAACCACGAATGGAATCCAAATCTCGAACTCGTAAACCCTCAAAGCTCTTTGTTACTGAAATTACTCTCTTTTGTTTTTCTCTTCTACTGCTTCTGATCTTTTTTTTTTTCTACTGGTTTTGTTGTTCTTTTTTTTTTCTACTGCTTACGTTGTTTTTCTTTCTCTCTTTCCTTATGTTCCTTTTTCTTTCTTCTACGTTGTTTTGCTATCTCCTTTGCTCTTTCTTCCACTGCTTTTTTTTTTAACTCCTCTCTGTTGCTTTTTTTTCTCCTTCTACTTCTGAGTTTTTTTTTTTTTTTTCTCTACCCTCCTGTTTCTCATCTTCTCGTGTAGTTGTGTTGTGTGTGTATTTATAATTTTTTGTGGGCTGCGTTGTGTGTGTGTGTGTTACGTGAGAGGGTGTGTGTTGCATGAAAAATGGAGACGTGAGGGAGTGGGGAGTTGGGGAAGGTTATGGGTAGTTTAGGATTAAAGGGAAAGAGACGTGAGGGTGATAGTTTAGGATTTTGCTGTTTCAGTTTTTTATTTTTATTTTATTTATTTATTTTAAACAAAGATAAAAGTATACAAAATAAGAAATTAGCTAATCATTTATAGACCAATGAAATATAGCAAAAATTAAATAGCTAGTTCATAGTCAAAGAATAGTAAAACCACTAGCTTATTTATTAAACCCAAATTAGAAGAAAAGAAAGAAAAAAAAAATATTTTTTTTTTATTATTATTATTATTATATTTTTTTTTCAAATTTCTTTTCTCTTACAAATAAAAATGAAAACAAGATTTATTTTAAAATGTGACTCTATTTTTAAAGTTTTCAATTTTTAAAATAAAACTAACTAAAATTGACATAAAAATCTAGATGTCTAATCTAGATCTAAAAGAAATATTTAAAAGCTAAATAGGGTGTAAAGCTTATGTTCGGTCAAAAATTAGGTATTTACAGAATGTCCCTCTTTGCTTGGAAACATGAAGAGTTTTCAGGCAAAGATGTGAACACTGTGACTGATTTTTGACCTGACTATTATTTGAAAGACGAAAAGAAATAAAAGAAAAGGATGTGACCGAGTCCTGGTTTTGGGCATCCTACATATCCCGGGTTATAAGGGAATCAGGTCACGTGTAGTTCAAGTGGGTAGAAGGATGGAAGGATGAGTTGGAGAATCGAGTGAGGTTCCTTCGAGATTCCGGTTCGTGGCTCCTGTTATTACATTAAAGAAATGAAAAATACGACAAAAGAAGAAAGGAAATACAAGATCCTATTTACTCTACTTGTCTTGAATCTTCCTTTAGACCTTCACTTGGATCTTCAGTTATCACCTCACCTTCTTTCAGTGGGTACCTTGATCTCAAAGTATGATCTTGAAGTTAGAATTTGTGACTTGAACTTGCAACTTGGAGTGAATTGTTGATTATCTTCCAAGTAACAGTTCGCAGAATATTCTTGGATGCTTGTTTCTTGATTAGAGGCTGAGAAGATGAATCTTGAGATGTTAGGTTGCTTTATATGTCAAAGCCGACTCTAACTATCCTTACGATTGAGCATTCTTCTTATCTTTGACCAATGATGGAACTTCATTCTTGAATATCAATTCTGTGCTTCACGGGAGAATCTGCAAGCCATCAAAGACAAACAAAACGAACAAAGTTTTCTGTCCCAGTTTGTACCAGGAAAATTTTGTGAGTGTTAGCAAAATCATGAACCAATTGGGACTGTATTCTGAGGTAGTCAACCTGAAATTTAAAAACGTGACTGTATTCTGAGGTAGTCAACCTGGAATTTAAATATGTGACTGTGTTCTGAGGTAGTCAACCTGAAATTTAAAAACATGACTGTATTCTGAGGTAGTCAACCTGAAATTTAAATACGCGACTGTATTCTGAGATAGTCAACCTAAAATTTAAATACGCGACTGTATTCTGAGGTAGTCAACCTAAAATTTAAATACATGATTGTATTATGAGGTAGTCAACCTGAAATTTAAAAACATGACTGTATTCTGAGGTAGTCAACCTGAAATTTAAATACGCGACTGTATTCTGAGGTAGTCAACCTGAAATTTAAAAACATGACTTTATTTTGAGGTAGTCAACCTAAAATTTAAAAACATGACTTTATTTTGAGGTAGTCAACCTGAAATTTAAATACATGACTGTGTTCTGAGGTAGTCAACCTAGAATTTTAAATACGCGACTGTATTCTGAGGTAGTCAACCTGAAATTTAAAAACATGACTTTATTTTGAGGTAGTCAACCTGGAATTTAAAATACTTGACTGTATTGTGAGGTAGTCAACCTGAAATTTAAATACGTGACTGTGTTCTGAGGTAGTCAACCTGAAATTTAAAAAAACATGACTGTATTCTGAGGTAGTCAACCTGAAATTTAAATACGCGACTGTATTCTGAGGTAGTCAACCTATGAAATTTAAATACGTGACTGTATTCTGAGGTAGTCAACCTGAAATTTAAAAACATGACTGTATTCTGAGGCAGTCAACCTGAAAATATGACTTTATTTGGAGGTAGTCAACCTAAAATTTAAAAATGTGACTGCATTCTGAGGTAGTCAACCTGAAATTTAAAAACGTGACTGTATTCTGAGGTAGTCAACCTAAAATTTAAATACGTGACTGTGTTCTGAGGTAGTCAACCTGAAATTTAAAAACATGACTGTGTTCTGAGGTAGTCACTGAAATTTAAAAACATGACTGTATTCTGAGGTAGTCAACCTAAGAAAATGTGACTTTATTCTGAGGTAGTCAACCTATGAAAATATGAGAAAAGCAGGGATTTTTATTCCCTAAAATGCAACCAGGGAATGTCATACCCTGTGAAGCATGAATAAAACAGTTTTTTTTTCTTTTTTTTTTTTAAACGCTCAAGTTTCTGAAATTGAGGAACTTTGAAACTCTTTTTTTTTTTTTTTGGATTTTTTTAATTAAAATTTCTAAAATACATTGTCCCAGTTTTGAAACTGAGGAACTTTGAAATTCTTTTTTTTTGTGTTTTTTTTTGTTTTGAAATGATTTTTTTTTTCAAAAAAAAAATGTCCCAGTTTTGATCTTTTGGGGATATGAGACTTATTATTGAGTGAGACCGAGTGCCAGTCTAGGACTGCCTACGTATCCTGCCGTAGCAAGAATCAGGTCAAACGTAGTTCATAAAAAGCTAAGTTTTTTTTTTGTTGTTGTTTTCTTTTTTTTTCCAAAGGGTGTGTCTTTTATAAAGAGCACTAGAGGATGAAGACAAAGAAATCAATTCATCGGTTTAGTATATCTTGACTTTAGTTGGCACCAACTATTAGTATTATGCATCGAAAATTACCATCAATGACTCTCGGACGAACCGGAGGTCAAATTAGAAGTGACTCCTATAGCTTCAAATGGTACCTCAAATATACCTAAGTATTGACATGATCTATTCATTTTGCATCAATTAGAGGTTTTGAATTATTCATATCCTCATGTTTCAAGTGCCCTTACCACAAGTAAAGTCCTAATTCACACTCAATTTAAGCATTTAGATCTTAGGACGTTCAAGAAGTAAACTCACACTCAGAAGGATGTTCAATGCGTGCAATTGAGATACCATATGCTTGGCCTTCATGTAAGTATCTACTAATGTGAGGACACTCAGAATGGGATCAAGTAAGACTTGTTATTGGCTTGTAATGTAGGCTTATAGATGGGTAGGATATATATTTGTAATAAAGTGACTATTCCCTCCTTGAGCAAACACTATACTTCTATATTTTTTTTTTTTATGTTCGCACTCGATCTTTATTTGCTTTGCTTTTTTTTTTCTTTAACTTTCTTCTCTCTTTTTTGTTTTGAGCTTTCCTCCATTTTTTGGAGCTTTTCTTCTTCTCTTTTTTGCAGCTCTTCTTTTGTCGTTGTAATTTACTTAGACTTTTGCATTTTTCACCTTTCCACTTTGCCAGCTTAGATTTTGTTAGTGCGCTCAGGGAGGTGGGGCCAAAAGAGGGATAGTGCACTTATGCACTCGAAAGGATATAGGCTAAATTGTGGTTTATCCAAAGAAAATGTTTTAGGCTCAAAAGGGTAACACTAGGGATCATATGTCATTTGGTAGGCTTGAAAGGCACAATCGGGTCAAAGAAAGCCTACAATCCTTTCTCAAACCAAGTGTTGCTCGATATTTCGCCTCAACAAACATTCCGGCCAAGTTCTAGATCATCAAAGCAATGTCATTGAATTTTCAATCTAAAGCTCACCACACAATGCACATAAAACGATGAGGTCGGATTAATTTTGACCCTAACTTTTAGCCAAAGAATTTCTCAAGTGTCACTTAGGTATAATCAAGAGGTACCAAAAGAATCTATGGTTCACAACAAAATTGGTCCTCTCTATCATCCTCATTCTTTTAACTCTTGTTTTTTTTTTATCATGCACACTCCTAAATATGTTGATACCTACCGAGTCAAGATATTTTCTTATTCATTTTTTTGTGGGACCGAACCGTAAAGAAGGGTTGCCTACGTATCTTGTTGAAACAAGAATCAGGTCAGACGTAGTTCATGAAAAAAAAAAAATATACAAACATTTTAATTAAATTTTGGGATAATGAAATAAAAGCTCTTTTTTTTGTTTCTTTTTGTGAAAGAATAACAACTCTTTTTTTTCAGATTGTTTTTTTTTTTTTAGGAATACCGAACCCAAGAAGGGCTGCCTACGTATCTCACCGGGATGAGAATCAGGTTTGCGTAGTTCTTGATGAGAATGGAAACTTGTTTTTTTTTTTCTTTTTTTTTTTTTGAATTTTCTCTTATCTTTTTTTTTTTTATGTTTAAAAGAAAAGAAACCCTTTTTTTTTTCCAAGGAATGAATAAATAAAAGAAAACATTTTTGGTATTTTTAAAATGTTGGAATTTTCTACAAAGAATAATTCTAAAAATAAGGTAAAATCTTTTTTGGATTTTTTGAATAAGGAAAACTCTTTTTTTTTTTTTTGAATTAGGATCACCGAACCCAAGAAGGGCTGCCTACGTATCTCATCGAGGTGAGAATCAGATGCGCGTAGTTCGTGATGAGAATGGAGAAACTTGTTTTTTTTTCTTGAATTTTTTCCTTTTTTTTTTTTAAAGAAAAGAAACCCTTTTTTAATTTTCCAAGGAATGAATAAATAAAAGAAAATATTTTTGGGATTTTTCAAATGTTGGAATTTTATACAAAGAATAATCCGAAAAATAAAGGTAAAACCTTTTTTTGGATTTTTTGAATAAGGAAAACTCTTTTTTTTTTTTAATCTTTGAATAAAGATCACCGAACCCAAGAAGGGCTGCCTACGTATCTCATTGAGGTGAGAATCAGGTGCGCGTAGTTCGTGAAACTAGCTTAGACTCTTTACAAGCTTTTTATTTTATTTTATTTTTTCACCAACAATCTTCGACCCTTTTTTTTTTAATTTTTAAAATGGAGGATAATTATTTCTCCCTTATTCTTCCTAATCAACCTAAAAACCGGTCAACATGCAAAAGACTTCCAAATATGTTTTCATATAGCACAGAAAATGAACATGGTGGTCTTTTGAAATGGATACCTGTCTTAGACGGACCCGGCCCCTGTGCCGAGTCCCACTAAGTCAAATGCACGTGATGTAAATAAAGCGTAGCCTACTAGGGATAATCATTACTTGTGGCTTGTTCTGCTAGGTTTAACATCCTAAAGGAGAAGGTGTCTATACTGGCTTACCCGAGCGGACAACTCGAGTCGGGCGAGGGATAACGTACCGGTAGCAGCGCTTTCCGGCTTTGTTGTGGGTCCTCTCCATCCTAAACATGTGTGACTATAAATCCTTCACCAAAGACCAAGGGCCCACTGGCTTTATCTCAACAGAAGTGGGGTGCGTAGCCGCAATTCTCGTTTTTATGGCAAAAATGTATTATTGAAGACTCAGAGGGGGTGCGCGAGAGAAGACAGTTTATATATGCAGTCACATAATATCAAAGCGGTAAATAAGCACCAAATAGCACATTAGGCCAACAAACACATAATATATATCCAAGAAATAAAGAAAGGCAAATACAGGTAAATATATAAAGCTCGAATTCTGGTTATCCCCAGCAGAGTCGCCATCTGTCACACCCCTTTTTTTTCATATGAAATGAAAAAAAAAAAACTTAATTTTTGATTTTTATTTAAAAAGGGTTTTTCCAATTAAAGTGACGTTTTGAGAAGGGATTATTTAATTTATTCAGAGTCGCCACTTGGAATTGAGTTTTGGTGTTCCAAGTCACCTTATGAATCCCTAATCAAAAGGAAATGACTCTATCTTTATTGGTCTGCGAAAACAAAAGTCCGGATAAGGAATTCTGTTGACCGAGGGGAAGGTGTGAGGCACCCCTCGAGTCCCGTGGTTCTAGCACGGTCGCTTTATTGACTAATATTCGACTTAAATTAATCTTGAAGAAAACGTGCTTGTCTTACTTAAAATACATATTCCTGACCAAATCAACGGAGAGATGAAATAATATATTCGAAGAAGTCAAGACAATTAAATTAAACTAGCTATTTGAAGTATTGTTAAATGACATGAAACTTCTCGTTAAAACCATTATAATTTTTCGATCTCTTGAGAAAACAATCTATTAAGTCTAATAACAAAACAAACTACCCACTTACGTAAAATACTTCAGTTTATTTCATGGAGCAAATTACATGTAGGGGAAATTTCAAACAGAATATACATAGTGCACACTATACATGCTTTAATTTTTAATTGATCCAAACCCTAGCTCTCTTTGACGGGAAAGGATAAAAAAAAACATTAGAACTTAATTAATGCTTTCAGTTCCACATTAGTTTAGGCCAGATTCACTCATTATTTGAAAGAAATAAACAGATAACAGAATAAGTACAATTAATCATGGCATAAAATATTAAAATAAATTTCCTTTTACGTCAATTTTGGCAAATAACTTTACACCCCAAAATACTATTTGAAACCTCTAATCTCAACGTAAACAACTATTAGTTAACTGTAATCAATCCATCACCTATATTCAATCATGAAGCAAGGTTAAAAGGTTATTCCAAAATTTCTGGCAATTAAAGCTAAATTCTCGATAAGTCACCATAACTAAGCAAACACAACTAAGCTTGCACCATTAATCCTTTTTTTTTAAACATTTAAAATCATCATGAATTTGAGGAACATCTCTTTATTTAACCTTTGACTTTATAAACTGATACACCAAAACTATCAACAAATGATTTCTACACTCAACGTCTTAAAAAAAACAAGATACTGATATTTATAATTTTCTAAAAAAAAACACAACTAAGGTTCCATTTTACAAACCCAACAGCAACATATAATATAAGAATATACCACGTATAACCATCATTTATTTGCAGGTTCGAAAGTAGTCTTAGTTCTGTCCATGTATTTACTGATTCATCTAAAAAATAGATTTAACTTAACCGATTCCTAAGAAGTATAACCGAACCCATGCTTTTATTGAGACATATAAGATAAATTCATAAGAAATTTTTCGATTAAGTAAACACTTTCGCACGAACTAAAATCTAATTTACTTTAATTGAGATTGCTAACATGATTTTAACTACATAACTTATTTAATAATGGATGCACTAGCATAAACTACAAAATAGTGGATACATCATGGATATGTATATATCAAAATCGTATATAACACGTACAAATTCATATTAAAGAAAAAAGAGTGTAGAATATGAACCTCTTAGTGTGAATCTTCTTTAATATGAAATTGATTACACCAAACTCCGGCGGACTCGATCTAACCGAAAAAAAAAACTGTGACAGGAGCTCGAACCACAAACCACGAATGGAATCCAAATCTCGAACTCGTAAACCCTCAAAGCTCTTTGTTACTGAAATTACTCTCTTTTGTTTTTCTCTTCTACTGCTTCTGATCTTTTTTTTTTTCTACTGTTTTTGTTGTTCTTTTTTTTTTTTCTACTGCTTACGTTGTTTTTCTTTCTCTCTTTCCTTATGTTCCTTTTTCTTTCTTCTACGTTGTTTTGCTATCTCCCTTGCTCTTTCTTCCACTGCTTTTTTTTTTAACTCCTCTCTGTTGCTTTTTTTTCTCCTTCTACTTCTGAGTTTTTTTTTTTTTTTTCTCTACCCTCCTGTTTCTCATCTTCTCGTGTAGTTGTGTTGTGTGTGTATTTATAATTTTTTGTGGGCTGCGTTGTGTGTGTGTGTGTTACGTGAGAGGGTGTGTGTTGCATGAAAAATGGAGACGTGAGGGAGTGGGGAGTTGGGGAAGGTTATGGGTAGTTTAGGATTAAAGGGAAAGAGACGTGAGGGTGATAGTTTAGGATTTTGCTGTTTCAGTTTTTTATTTTTATTTTATTTATTTATTTTAAACAAAGATAAAAGTATACAAAATAAGAAATTAGCTAATCATTTATAGACCAATGAAATATAGCAAAAATTAAATAGCTAGTTCATAGTCAAAGAATAGTAAAACCACTAGCTTATTTATTAAACCCAAATTAGAAGAAAAGAAAGAAAAAAAAAAAATTTATTATTATTATTATTATTATTATTATATATTTTTTTCAAATTTCTTTTCTCTTACAAATAAAAATGAAAACAAGATTTATTTTAAAATGTGACTCTATTTTTAAAGTTTTCAATTTTTAAAATAAAACTAACTAAAATTGACATAAAAATCAAGATGTCTAATCTAGATCTAAAAGAAATATTTAAAAGCTAAATAGGGTGTAAAGCTTATGTTCGGTCAAAAATTAGGTGTTTACAGGTATTATCTAATTCCGGTACAATTTTTACAAAAAAATGATGTAGTTAGCTATCTTGAATAGAAGGTGAGATAATCAATTTCATGTGATATCTCAACCATGCGATATGGTTGAATATCCCACCACTGTATCAAACGACCCCTAAGGGGTAGCAATTAACAATTAAGTTATATAAACTTTCTTTTCTTTAAAAAAATAATTCTATAATAGCAACAACATATTTAGTGTAATCTCACAAAGTGAGGTCTAGAAAGAACAGATTATACACAAATCTTAAATTTGAAAGAGACCCTATTTTCGGTAGACCTTCAGCTCAAAGAAATAAGTTATTCCTATAAACTAGAATAACTTTTTCACACTGTTGGAGTCACATGTCCCTTATCTTATTTATTATGACATCAATGTACAGTTATTCTCATTATTTGTGATTGACATAATAACATAGAAAAAAAGAAAAAGGGCAAACAAAAGAAGAGCAAAAATCATCTGGTTAAAATAAAATAAAATTCCCAAAAGGAAAAGAACAAATTATGTAAACAGAAAACAACATAAATAGTAATCTTCATGCTTGTAAATCTGCAGCAACAGTGACAGCTCAAACATGGCCGTTGCCCCAAATTTCAACCACTAGACCCCATTTCTCTTATATGCTCCTCAACAAATGAATTCTTTGTAGTGTTTTACTAAACAAGATATTCTGTCTATAATTACAAAATCTGTGTTATGGAAGGAAGTGGAGAAGTGGGTTTTGTGAGAGCAGATCGTATAGATCTGAAAAGCTTAGATGAACAGTTACAGAGGCATTTAAGCAGAGCATGGACTATGGACAAACAAAAGAGTAACAGCAAAGAAGAAGAAACAGGAGAAAATAACAAGGATAGAGAGATCCCTGTAAAACATGCTTGGGAAATTGATCCATCTAAGCTTATTATCAAGACTGTCATTGCTAGGGGTACTTTTGGTACTGTTCATCGTGGTATCTATGATGGCCTAGATGTAGCTGGTAATTTAATTTAATTTTCATTTATTCTTGCTTTTTACCTTAAATGGATGTTTATCTTGTTATCTTATTGTGTTGTAGTTATTTTCCTTTCTATCGTGCTTTGATTACTCATTTTTGAGCCGAGGCTGGAAACAACCTCTTTACCCTACAAAGATAGGATAAGGTCTGTGTATATCCTATCCTTCCCTCCCCAGACCCCACTTGTGTGATTTACACTAGATATGTTGTTGTTATTCTTGTTTTTCCTTAAGTGGAGTGTCATTTATAGCGAGGATTCAAGGCGAATCTTATAGCTTGCTTGGGATTGTGTAGTTATAGAGTTGATTTATCGGATGGTCGCTCAACTGATAGTTATTATCTCATAAAGTCACTTTTTTTAAACAACGACATACCAGTGTAAGCCCACAAGTGTATATTGCCCCTACCTTGTGTAGAGAGGTTGTTTCCGATAGACAGAAAGTCGCTTTTTTTATTGAAGAAAATTGGAATCAAGAAGAAAGGTGGTTTTTTGAGATAGTAAATATTAGTTGAGTGACCATCTGAGAAATCAACCTAGGAGTTATTGTACTTTTTTCTTCTTCGGGAATTAGTAAAAGATACCCCCTTGTTATAGAAATATATTAATTTTACTCTCCGTTTTATTTTAGAGCACCCGTACCCTTGTCGTTAGAAAATCTGTCTTGCATTTGTCGTTCCAGCTTTAAATATAACATGAGTTATTGTACTTTTTTCTTCGGGAAATAGTATTCCCTCTGTTTCAACTTGTTTGTCTTAATTTGACTAGGCACGATGTTTAAGAAAATAAAGTAACTTTTGAATCTTATGGTCTTAAATTAAAGATACGCAAAATGAACCAAAATGCCCTCTAATCTTATTGTCTTAAACATTGCCATGTGGGATGTTGGAATCAAAGAGTTGCCAAATTATGAAAGATGCATTCTTTTTTAAACAGACCAAAAAGGAAAGTAAGACAAACTAATTGAAACAAAGGGAGTAAAAGATACCCTTTTAATACAGGAAACATATTAATTGTATTTTACCCTCCATTTTACTTCAGAGCCCTTTGTACACTTGTTGTTAGAAAATCATCTTGTATTTGTCGTTCCAACGTTAAAATACAACGGGATAATTTTAAGTCATAGTTAAAAGCTAAGTTGCTCGGACTCTCCAAAAATGTTGCCGCACCCGTGTCTGATTCTCCAAAAATGCACTACTTTTGGAGTATCCGACACGCACCCGTCAACATTTTTGCAAAGTCCGAGCAAAATAGGTCAAAAGTAGAAATGTAAATCAGGATCTTTTTCCCAAAGTATTTTGACACATGGAATCTAAGTGCCAACGTTAAAATACAACAGGATAATTTTAAGTCATAGTCAAAAGTAGAAATGTAAATCAGGATCTTTTTCCCAAAGTATTTTGACACATGGAATCTAAGTGCTTACTATTTGGTGTTAGCTTGTCTGATGTACAATGGACTGAAAGGAACAGATGCTTTATGTTATCAAATATAGATGTATACAATTTATGTGCTGTTGGATGAATGGGGATCTTGTTTTGAATATGAAACACTTGCTGCACTTGTTAAAATCTTTGAGTATGTGATGTAAAACAAGTCCATTTTCTTCTGTAATAGCTGCAGTACAAGCATGTTACTATTATTAAAAAAACTTTACCTTATTAAAAAAGTAGAAAGAACCTGTTTGATGTACATACCATAATGCTACTGTAGCTTGCAGCTTTGTATCTGTTGTCTGTTGTCACGGGCCGTTGCCCTTAATTTCCTGATGGATAAGGTGTTACCAAATGAATGGGCTAAGTGGTTTGAGCCACTTTAAAGCTATATGCAATGCTCAATTTTGCAGGCCAGGGATTAGGGTAGAAGGTTAGTAGGTAGCAGTGTGTTGTCACACCCTGTGTGGAAGGGGGGGGGGGGGGGGGGAGGGTGTTAGCCCGTTCCTCTCACCTTTCCCTTTCAGTAGCAGTATTCAATTATCGCGCAGTCTCCTGTGCTTTGTGTATTATTATCTTTTGCTGCATTTATTTTGTATCTTGCTATTTTGATGTCCCCCTTTTTTTTAGCCGAGGGTCTTCGGAAACAGCCTTTCTACCCCATAAAGGTGGGGGTAAGGTCTGCGTACATCCTACCCTCCCAGGCCCCACTTGTGTGGTATGTTGTTGTTGTTGAGTCTTGGAAACGATGGAAGAGCATGGTTTCCCGATTGTTATGAATGAATGACATATTGATCTTGGATATTTTTAATTTGCAATAAGTTGTTGATGATTAAGTTGTTACCAACCGCAATTTAGAGCCCGTTTGGATTGGCTTACAGCTTAAAGCTGTTTGCAGCTTATAAGCTGAAAAAAATAAGTTGGGGTAGTCCAACTTATTTTTTTTGGCTTATAAGCTGTTTTCAGCTTATAAGCTGCTTTAGATAAACTAAGTCAAATGGGTTCAATTATTTTTTTGAGCTTATTTTAAGCATAAAATGACTTTAAGCTGGCCAGCCAAACACTCAAAAAAGCTGAAAACAGCTTATAAGCCAACTTATAAGCCAATCCAAACGGGCTCTTAGCCTAGTGGCAAAAGAAGAAAATTTGAACGAAATCGGAAATTGAAACCTAAAATTTTAACTTTTCAGCACAAACTTTCTTAAGTTTTTGTGCTGTCATTTGAGCCAATTCGAGACAACTTTCAAACTAGCAATTTGTCAACTCATCCAATCCATTTTCATGTTATAATTGAAAGTGCAGAACTAGGAGAAGCATCATAATTAACCCTCAGGGGTTGGCCTGGTGGTAATTGGCTTGAGCCTTGGGGTTTTCTCCCTTTCAAGGTCTCAAGTTCGAAACCCACTGGGTGCAAACAATTTCTGAGGGCCATCGGACTGGGGTAAAACCCTGAATTATCCGTGGTGCACTTGCGGGAAACTCCTTGCCGAGGGCCTGTGCACCCCCGGGATTAGTCGGGGCTCAAAGAGACCCGGACACCCGGTGCTTAATCAAAAAAAAAAAAAAAAAAGGAGAAGCATCATAATTTCTCGTTTAGCTAATCAACAGTTTTTCTCTTGCCTTAACCTCAGTAAAGCTTCTTGATTGGGGAGAAGAAGGCCAGAGGTCTCAAGCTGAGGTTTCTTCAATCAGAGCAGCTTTTGCACAAGAAGTTTCTGTATGGCACAAACTTAATCATCCTAACGTCACAAAAGTAAGTTACCTAATTTCAACAATACAATGTCAATTACTCATTTTGCCATTCTTTTCTTCTTCTTCTTGTTCTATTGGTGGTAATATATACTACGTTGACAAGTCAGCTTTTGTGATCCTGCCGCCACGAAATAGAAAATGGATGCAAATTTTTGTAAATGATGGCATGATATATGCTGAAATTTCTTTAAGTTCTACCTATTACCAAAAAAAGCCAAATAAAAAGAACTCTTTGGGTTCTATAGTCGTCCAAATTACTCTTCGATTTGGTTGCTACATATCTAACTGAAATATGAAGGAGGTCTATTGATTCTTAACTTGGTACATTATAGAGTTGAAGTACAAATTGGTTTTCATAGCAAATCAAAGGCATGTGACCAAGCTGAAGGCACGAAGTATTTCCGGTCACATTGACAAGCTGCTGACCCATGAATATTTACGAGTTTTCTCATTAGAATTTGCATAAGTTCCATTTTATCAACGGTTTTTATTTCTGGAGTCTTGTTTCCAGATTTTGAGAAAGACTGGAAGTCTCTACTTAATTCAACTTATTGAATTTCAACATACTCGGGTTCCCCTGAAAAACCTTCATTTCGTCCAAATGCAGCGTCGGTGCCTTTCTGAATAATTTTGTGTCATGCTCTACTCAGCAATTTAGTTTCGATATAGATGTGTAAAAGTGGCATGGGATCTTTAGTTCGATGCTTTGGAAGTCTTTTTCTGGAGCATAAAGTGTTCCACTTGCAAGAATATTAAAAATATCTAATGGCTAATCGTCTTGTAGTTTATAGGAGCTGCAATGGGCACACCAGATCTTAACATACAGACTGAGACTGGTTTCATTGGCATTCCACGGAACCTTTGTTGTGTGGTGGTTGAATACCTTCCTGGGGGTACTCTCAAATCATTTCTCATCAAGAGCCATAGGAGGAAGTTGGCCTTCAAAGTTGTGGTCCAACTGGCGCTGGATCTAGCACGGGGGTGAAATTTCATAATGCTTATACTCCACTTCTTTCATATTTCTTAACAGCATTGCTGTGTTTGACATGTTAAAATCCATTCTCAGGTTAAGTTATCTTCATTCTGAGAAGATCGTCCATAGGGATGTCAAAACAGAGAACATGCTTCTTGACAGGAATCGTACTCTAAAAATAGCAGATTTTGGTGTTGCTCGTGTTGAAGCTTCAAATCCTAATGATATGACCGGTGAGACTGGAACCCTAGGTTACATGGCACCTGAGGTATGTGCTTGACTTATGAATCCTAATGAAATATATGTTGCCTCCCACTTTCTAATTCTGGTAATACAAGACAGGTTCTTAATGGCAACCCCTATAACCGGAAGTGTGATGTATATAGCTTTGGCATTTGCCTCTGGGAGATATATTGCTGTGACATGCCATATCCAGATCTGAGCTTCTCAGAAGTGACAACAGCAGTTGTCCGACAGGTACAAATATGTATTCTGAAGTAAAGTATCCTATAGCTTAAGAATACACATCTTTGTTCGTTGAAAGTCACAACTGTGCTATGAATTTGCAGAATTTGAGGCCCGAGATACCTCGTTGTTGCCCTAGTTCTTTGGCAAATGTAATGAAGCGGTGTTGGGATGCTAGCCCTGACAAACGGCCAGAAATGGATGAAGTGGTATCCTTGTTGGAAACAATTGACACATCAAAGGGAGGTGGGATGATCCCTGTTGATCAACGGCAGGGTTGCTTGTGCTTCAGGAAAAACCGAGGTCCTTGAGAAAGCTAGAAATGGCTCGCTGAATAGAACTAAGGTTCTGGGTACTGAGTCATAGTCAATTGAAGAGAAAGCATGTAAAAAAACAAGGAGCATAGTTTTATTAGAAGATTTAAGATCTCAAGTTTTCAATATTTGGAACTTAAAGTTGGTGAGGTAAAAGAAGCTCTGATACATGCATGCATTCATTCATCAGCTCATGCATGTACAGCTCTGTACCTTTTCATCTTTGAAATCAATTGTCTTTTTAAACACAATTGACGGGTTGGTCCTGGTCTGAGCAAGCTCCAACCTACACAACGTAGAACGTGTAGCAGTGGTGGATTCAGGATTTAAACTTTATGAATTCAATGAGTAATGTTTTAGCACTAAACTCATCGTACTTTAAAATTGAGTTTGGAATTTAATATTTGTTGAATTTTAGTGCTTCTTTTTACGTATATATTATGTTCCGTGTTGAAAATATTGGTTCAGTATCCATTGTTCAAAAGCTCCATCCGCCTCTGGCACTCTAGTAATTGAAAAGCAGGAGTTAGCTCTACTTTGATGTGCGGTATACTTTTGAATTGGGAAAACTCTGATTTTTAGAGGATATGATAATTATTTCCGTTAATGTCTTACTGTTCTGTAACGTGTTGCACAGCCTTTAGAGGTTTGAATCATGAACAGGATAAAGGGGTTATAGATGCACCAAGTGATTATATTGAGGGAATAGTTTGTTGGCATTGTTAATGGGATTATACTGAAGGATGCACTTGTACACCTCATGAATTTCTGACGGAACCTCCACATCTTCCTTTAAGAAAACTAAGAGACTTAGGATGTGTTTGGCGTGGAGGATTGGTAAAAAATGTCTTGGAAAATGTTTGAGAAAAGGACAAAAATGGTCCCTTAACTATGATAGTAGGTTCAAAATAGTCCCTTAACTATGCATTTAACGGTTTTAGTCCTTTAAGTTTGTTATAAGTTAACAAAAATGGTCCTTTAACTATGAGAGTAGGTTTAAAATAGTCCCTTAACTATGCACTTAACGGTTTTGGTCCTTTAAGTTTGCCATAAGTTGACAAAATGGTCTCTTAACTATGAGGGTTGGTTAAAAATAGTCCCTTAACTAAAAAGTTATCACTACCAAAAACAAGCGAAAAAAACGATGGACGGAAACCGATGGATAAAATCGAGGGGCACTATTTTTTTTTTAATTTTTATTGTTTTTTACGAAAACCAACGGAAGTCCAGCGGTTATTTTTGAGGAAAAATGCGCAGAAACTATTTTTAAAAAAAAAAGAATCATTACACTGGAAGTATTTAGTTTTCTCTAGTTTTCAGTAAAAACGAATCTAGTGTATTTTACTTAGCGAATGGACTCCCTCGATTTTAATCGACAGAATTCGTCGGTCTTTGTGTTCCGAGACACTATTTTTTGATATTATCAAGTCTGTAGGTTTTTCCTCAATTTTTTCCTATAACCGACTAACGTCCGTCGGTTTTGTCCCGAGTTATTTGACCGATCTAGAGTTCTCACTAATTTTTACCTTTTTTTCATAGTTCTCGTCAAATCTAACAAATAAGTTCGATGAATATTTTGTCGAGACTAAAACTGTCAACTTATGGCAAACTCAAAGGACCAAAACCGTTAAGTGCATAGTTAAGGGACTATTTTGAACCTACTCTCATAGTTAAGGGACCGTTTTTGTTAACTTGTAACAAACTTAAAGGACTAAAACCGTTAAGTGCATAGTTAAGGGACTATTTTGAACCTACTCTCATAGTTAAGGGACCGTTTTTGTTAACTTGTAACAAATTTAAAGGACTAAAACCGTTAAGTGCATAGTTAAGGGACTATTTTGAACCTACTATCATAGTTAAGGGACCATTTTTATCCTTTTCTCGAAAATGTTTTCTTCAGAAAAACAAATTACTTGAAAAATGAGGAAAAGTTATCATGGAAGTAAGAAAAACAAATTTCATAAATAACATTTCAAGTTCATTGTCTCCTTTCCACCCATCCTATGCCCCAATCCCCACCCCCCTTGAACCCCCACTCCCCATCCCATTCCACCCTCATAATCTTTTGATAGACTATATATAAATGCTTTACGGATAATATTTTTTTGATTACTTACCAAACACTAAAAAATAAGTTAAAAACCCACTTGTTGTCTAAGAAAATTTTCCTCCATGCAAAACACACAACTCTCGGCTCATCACTTGCAGATAATGTTACATGTGGAAAGAGTGCGATAACAGATCATTGAAGCATAATTTTATCCTTGTTTGAATTGTGAATAGACGGCTGAATTCGGTGTTAGTGATCTTGAATTCTCGGCTAAAATAGTTCATCCCAAAAGAAGAAAACAAAGTCAAATAGTCTTCTACGAGCTCATCACATCATTAGGTGATACACAGCAATCATAATGCTAACGGAAGCTATGTTTTCTCAACGACAAAAGTTATATAGGCAGGAAACAAAAGGATGCTGAGGGGGAGAGTGATTGCATATTTCCTTGTTTGTATAGATCTCCTGATATGATATCTGAACTACAGTCAAAATCTTTTAAACCACTAAAGCCGTTGGCAGAGAAATAGCGCCGCTCTACTTGTATATCTGGAACGAAAGAAAGCAAATCTGGTACAAACTTCCCTAGCATCTTTTTCAGTTTCCCTATTGCAGGGAAGAGAACATGAACTCTCTTCGGATCAACCATCAACGACACCATACTTGGCCCTAGAAACTCCATAACCAATGATAATGAACGAACAAAGTAGCTCAAAGAGGGGAAAAGGTGAATGTGGAGATTTCCTGGGCATCCAAACCATCACAAACAGCTCTCATGTCTTCAGATCATCAGACATGGCCGAAGGTATACAATGCATTGCAAGAATATCTGACGTTGCCGCTTTTGCACTTTTTGTCTGCAGTACGACAATCTAAAGAAAACAACAGAATCACCTTGAGGGTTCCGTAAGAATAAGAAAAGAAAAGAGAACACAAAATATCAGTTAGAGAGAACCTGATTATAATCAAGATCAAACTTCAAGTATTCTTCTTTACAGGCCTCCACCATATTAGCCAAGCTCTTCAGATTCTTTACAGGCTTGCCGTTGAAAGCAAGAACCTAAATTACATTGAATCCAAAGTCAAGACGTGAATAAGATTGCAATGCCAGCTTGCTAATTTGTAAATACTACTGTGATAAGATAAGCTCTGTTGTCCCACAATATTTTCTTCTTACCTGAGTGTTTACCAGTTCTTCATAACCAATATTGATGTCAGCCACAAGCACCTAATAGGAAGTGCACAAGGCAGATCAGAAAAGAGTCGTAGACATAATGATAATGGACTAGTAAACTAACAGAGAGCTAGCCTTACCTGAGAAACCACAACCAGTTGTTCATCAATTGATTGTGCCATTGCGTGTAGAAGTTTGTCCAACAGCTTAACCGGGGCATCAAATTCATAATCTTTTCCGTACTGAATTTTAAGGAACAAAGATGGTACCAAGTATGATATGTAAGCCCTCTGAGTCATGGACAACAAGTAATAAATAAAATATTAAGTTATGCAGTTGATTACAAACCTCTGAACGTAAATATGGAACAGAAACAGCAGAGAAAACAAAACCACCGACAATGTAGTAAGAAGGAGGTTTTCCCTTGATATGAGCTGGAATCAATCGTTTATGTGCGTTGAGTTTTATTTTAAATTCTAGAATCTTAGATTTACGGAGAACTTTCACTCGAGCATCATCTCCAGTATATTTTTGAGAAACAAGATAGCTGAAACCAATGCGTTCTCCATGCCTGAATGGTACTGAAAACAAGAACACCCCAAAAATCAGGATTTACAATTTAAAAAAGAATTAATATTGAAGTTCAGATATTTAGTGATTGAGCTTTCCCCGTTTCCATCTCAGGAAGTCATCTATATCTGTGAGTCGAATTTATTTTTCAGTCTATTAGGTGTACGGGGGATTGAGTTTGCGACTGGGCCAAAAATAGGATTCATTTCTCCTTCCACAAGAAAAGCATGCAACAACCATTTCTCCGATAGGCACCTAAATGGCATTCCGGAAAATCAAACTAGATATACCAGATTCATACATCCATTACCAAAGCAAGCAACAGAAAGAACAGTTTTGTATTTTCTTTTGCCCCTTCAACCATCCCCCGACGACTTATTGTTTTTCCGGAATGGTCAAATAAATTCATTCACAGCACAGAAGAGAGAATTTAAAGAAGTAGGAAAGATATTACCACTATCATTTATGCACAAGAATGAAATGCTTACGATAGTAATAATTCTATCAAGATAAATAGACATGCATGAAATGCAGTCTTCGGCATGGCCCAATGAATTGCTTGAGAAACCAAGTTTGATACCCTATTGAGCAATGTGTACACAACTACATTCCACCATAAGTTAAACGGCTACCAAAATAAATATCTTTGCGGGAAAATTGGATATGTATTAACTACTAGACAATAATATCTACCTTACAAAAAGCAGAATCATACGGAAGAAGAAAAAAACTAAGCACACCAACAAAGAGTAAAGAACAAAGTCAGAAACATATTCTAGAGCATCAATGGATAAGATGTCTAGTAAATGAATTCAAACTTTCCCACCTCTTTTCTTTCTTCAGTCCCTTTCTAATCGCCAGGTACCTAAATCACAATGATTTGCATAATTCCTCAGCATCCTTTGTATCTTGTGGATACGTTATAAGGAATTTACCAGAATTTCATATTTCCTTTCTGATAAGCATTTGAAAGACAGTACACTCAAGAAAACAGACCACAAAAAGGACAGTGAAATCTTATGACGCTTTCATGACTTCAATATGCTTTCTTGTTCTTGACCACAACTATACTCTCCACTCTAAGCATGGAAGCCAAGTATGAAACCTTGATACCAAATTGTAGTTTTGCAATCACAATTGGGTACTCAGTCTAGCACTCACACTAGTCAGACCTCTATCTGAATATGCCACTTTAATTAATCTATACTTACCTAGCATTCTTTTCTTCAGGATAATGGATATAAAGCATAATCTTGAAATCACCATTTTAGTAATCTATAAAATCAAATATACACAATTGGTGAACAGGAAAAGATTTCAATACTAGGTTACAAATTCCATATAGTCTTTCATATTCCCAGCATTTTATTTTACATGGCGTTATTTAACTGACAAGCGTTTAAGAAAGAAAGGCTTACTTTTGAATCATAAGCTAAGCATGTAAAACATACCAAATGCCCCTAATCTTGTGTCATAAACATGTCATGTCATAACTATAAGAGTGTCATTAAGGGTAAAATGGAAATGTTATAATTTTTTTTTTTTAAAATATAAAAAGGTGACGGTCTTTTGGAACGGACTAAAAAGAAAGAGTGCCATATAAAATGAAACAAGGGGAAGTATTTGTTTTAGTACTAGTATCTATTGGTTCTAGCTTGGGTTGTTGCTTAAGCCTTACAAATCACGATGTTCATAAACAACTTGAATCCAGTGTTTCTGCGGCTAGAACCAAAGAAATTGATGGAATTTGTCCTATATATATTTTTTTATACTTGTTCAAGATTTCGAAAGATTTAAGGCTAAAAAGAAACGTGCATGTGAATTTGAGCAAAAAGGGACTAATTTCACCAGAATCAGCTTTACTATCTTCTGGAAATTTTAACAGGTAAATGCACTATCACCTTTGATAGCCCCAAACGAAAAAGCTTTAGTAGTTCAAATTTTTTTAACTAAGGACGGTTATTATTCATCATCATATTTTCTCCTGTAGTGGTGCTAGTTACTCCCATGAAGAGGTACAAGGCAATTTAGTAAACCAGCCACACAGGTGTATTTACCTATTTAACGTTGTTATCCTTCATTGATCATCTCTTTCGCATTCCTTTCTCTCTCTCTCTTTTTTTTTTTTGGGCGGGGTAGGAGGGGTGATGTAGGGAAATTATCTTCACCAATCACTATGCATTTTCTGAATTCTACTGCATCAAAATCCTCTCTTAACCCTAAGCCATACATCAGTAAGGATGACTTCCCGACTAAAATACAAACTAGTATATCAGTGGAAGCACATTGATACTAAGAGAACTGTCTCGAACATGTCTAATCTGGGATGAAACCAGTGTTCACCTGTTCCATCATTGGCTATATCCACTCCGTCAAAGCTAAGGATAACATCTGAAGGCTTTAGGACATTGGACTCTGGGGCCGTAGGCTCAACTCTTCGGATACGGACACCCTTCTGATTATGCGCCATACCCATTGACAAGCGGAGGTCAGGATTTTCCATTTTTTGCCATTCAATCCCAATGATAGGAAATCCTACAATGCAGGAGATGTTCATACAAAAATCAGTTTCCACTTTGAGACCATCAATTTAATCAAGTTCAAATGTTATACGAATTTTCAAGTACCTGTGTATGCTCCATTCTTCTCATAATCTTGGATGAAATGCATAATTACTGGTGTTGGTATGACATAACCAATGTTCTCGGCATCTTCATGTTTAAGGGATTGAAATGCAATACCTACACACTTCCCCTTATCATTGAATGCAGGTCCACCAGAATTTCCAGAATTTATGGCAGCATCTATCTGCACAGTAGTTTTTTTTATTGTTAAAAAATCCATTTAAGTGCAGTCATGCGACTCCGCTTGGGAAATTAAAACCATAGCAACCAAATTATGGAAACAAAAGACCTGTATGATATATTAAAGAAGTATCTGCAGAAAGGAAGAAACTTCCAAACATAACCTGCAATCCGAGGAGCTCGGTTGACACATGAACATAAGATAGTATCTCGATGCGCGAGACAACACCGCTAGTCACAGAGATCGTATCTCCTCCTATAGGGTATCCAACAACAGTAACAGCGTCTTGCAGCGCAGGCAAATCTCCAAACTCAAGAGGTGATACTCCTTCCCAGAACTCATCATCATTCACAGTTAACATTGCTGTTTCATAATAACAACAGAAATATTGAATTTACCAAATTTTGACAGTAAAATGATGCAATCAGGGGGTGCCTTTGGTATGAAGAAAAGCACCTTCATGCAAAAAATTTCCTTTATGAAATCAGTTTTTGGTATTTGGTCACTTAAATTGTTCCAACGAATAAAAGTTCACTATTCGCTGAAAGGCTACAAATATCTCAACTTTTATTCCATATAAAGTTCACTGAAAGACACAAATATCTCAACTTTTATTCCATATAAAGTTCACTGAAAGATGACAAATATCTCAACGTTTATTCCATATAAATTTCACTGAAAGACAACAAATATCTCAACTTTTATTCCATATTACTTGCTTCAACCAACGTTATCAACCTTTCCTACTAAAATATCTCACAGAAACATTATTATAACCAACCAAACATAAATTATTCCGAAGGGTAAAACATTTCTCCCATACCAAATGCACACTAGGTTAGTAACATTGAATTGATTAGAAATGGACCTCGAGCCTAACTCAACCCCAAAAACTGGCTTATGAGGTAAGAATTACTCCAAGATCATATAAAGAGATCTTCTCTCCCTAAATAGCCGATGTGGAAACTCAACACCCTTACACGCCTAGGCCTGCCCTGCCAAATGGAGTGTGGACAATATAATATGGGGGCCAACATCAAGTAAACCAATAATTGGGATGAGTCAGGCGTTGATACCATGATAAGAAATAGACCTTCGGCCAATGGCTTTGATACCATGATAAGAAATGGACCTTGGGCCAATCTCAACCCCAAAAGCTTAGCTCATGAGGTGAGTAATTCCCAATACCATATAAAGAGACCTTCCTATCTCTAAATAACCGATATTAGAACAGAACATGAATTGACAAACCTCAAGTTTGTCTAACAAAAAGAATGGTAATTAAGCTTGTTTGGATCGATGTTACCTATTGTATTGTATTGTTACTTTAAATACAATGTTCGTTTTGATTGTTATCATAAATTTTATTGTACCTTATCGTAAAATTCATTATTAAGTAACGACGAAAATCCCATTTTATGTAACTATCGATTTGGTCTGGTCGCGTTGTTATTTTTTATTTATTTTTCTCATTTTGCCTTTGCTTATATTTAATAATCCTTATTTATCGTTTACCCTAACTTTTTTTTAATAACTCTCCCCATACCCTACTTTTCTTTATAATATTGTAGATTTATCCTTCACCATGATGTTGCGACGGGGAGCCTTGGCGTAACTGGTAAAGTTGTTGCCATGTGACCAGGAGGTCACGGGTTCGAGTTGTGGAAACAGCCTCTTGCAGAAATGCAAGGTAAGGCTGCGTACAATAGACCCTTGTGGTCCGGCCCTTCCCCGGACCCCGCACATAGCGGGAGCTTAGTGCACCGGGCTGCCCTTTCATGATGTTAGTCTTCTTTTAAAAGAAGGAGGAATGCCCCAACCACGATGTTGCCAATTTTCTCGAGGAGAGGAATTACTAGCTCGCAGGCTTCAAAATGATAACCTCCTTCCTTGCCCTCGAACCTACTATCCAACGACATGGGGGCTAAGATGCTGACTTTGCCGTGGAAAGAGTGGAATCTCATCATCCATACATAACGAATTGATGTGGTAT
>NC_083347.1:72781900-72782277 GCF_019175385.1 Lycium barbarum | reverse complement strand
CTGGCGCCTACTAAAATAAAGGGGAGTAAATGATGAAGACTAAAAAAACGATTTAAGGTGTTGCGTTCCTTGAGTATGTTTCTGCCCTAAACTAAGAAAGAGTATAGTGCTCGTTTTGATAAGAGTATTACATACTAAGCAAACAGCGAATCCATGGGTATTTGAACCCGAATATCCAGGAAAAAGTCCTGTAACTCTACTCTCGACTTGGATTATATATCCAAAAAGGTCCGCTCTCGGCCATTCCACACGCTGCCTAGCAGAGACGTGGTTATCTTGTTCGAATTCTGATCGCTTTTACGCGAGAAAGGGGGACCACCCTCTAAGCCTAAGTATTCCTCAATGACCGATGCGGGGTTCTATGGAGCAAGTCAAGT
>NC_083347.1:72781545-72781740 GCF_019175385.1 Lycium barbarum | reverse complement strand
GAAACAGCATCTGTCTCTTAGTCCTCTTTGGACAACCTTTAATCAGAGAAAGAAAACGTATATTCGGATTGTGGCACCGCCCGGGGTATTTCTGTGAGTCCTCGGAATGGGATGAAAGCCTACCAACGCATAAAGGTTCCGATTCGAGCTAAGATTGACCTCTTTTCCAAATAAACCGAACCTCGATACCACATT
>NC_083347.1:72781198-72781400 GCF_019175385.1 Lycium barbarum | reverse complement strand
TGAAGATTCCACCTCTGGAAAGCGCCTACACCTAATGGCTGAGCTTCTGAGCGTAACGAATCGAAGCCGAAGACGGATCGATCTAGCCATGAGCAGGTTGAAGAGAGCTCTAACAGGCCTTGGAGGACTAGCCGCACTTAAAAGCCGAATACTCTACCGTTGAGTTAGCAACCCGAAAATATCCGCATCTGCGAATAGAAGC
>NC_083347.1:72780463-72780917 GCF_019175385.1 Lycium barbarum | reverse complement strand
GGAGTGGAAACATGAGTTGATCCATAATGAGTATTAGACTGGAACTGGCGCAAGGCAAGGGAAAATGGCTCTTACTTCCCGAAGGGAGGTTGAAAATCTGAAATTTCTTTGTTGAATGGAGGTGAGTTCAAGGGCTTCTTTGATCGGGACCACCGTCTGCACTTACTACATTCACTCCTGGAAATTGAAACAGGAATTGTAACCTCCCGATCTACTGTAGTGTAGTCAGCCTCACGCTGTGCCTGACTGGCCTTACTTTTTCTTTTAGCCTTCGTGCCCCCCCTTATATTCTCCACCCATCTGCGGAGGGTTTCCGTATCCGTCTCCGCGGAGATCTCTTATTCTGGTAGACATCACCCGAAGGCCGCGTCCTAGACTGATGACACTTGCTCAATCTCTAAAGCGAGCTGGCCGACGATTGGGCCTCTTGTTCCTCAATCTTCGGAGAATACGG
>NC_083347.1:72618992-72780122 GCF_019175385.1 Lycium barbarum | reverse complement strand
ACAATAGACCCTTGTGGTCCGGCCCTTCCCCGGACCCCGCACATAGCGGGAGCTTAGTGCACCGGGCTGCCCTTTCATGATGTTGCGACGGGAAACAATAGAATCTATCCAAACGTTGTATCCATCAACATATAATATGATATGTTATGAAACGATACGTAATAACCATCCAAACAAGCTTTAAGCAAAGTATCTTTTAAAATGTGAAGCTTATGCAACAATAGCTGAAAAAAACTAAAACCCAGGCAAATAAACAACAAAAAACTACAGAAGATACCCATATCACATTCAGTTCCAATCGAAAGTACAGTAGTATTTTGTTAGATTGCATATAAATCTTTTGTGATAATATTTTGTACTTACTTACCAAACGCTAGGAAACAAGTAAAAAGCCCACTTGTTCTCCAAGAAAAGAAAACATTTTCCTTCATACCAAACACACCCTAAGATTTTTCTTAAAAAGTGAACTTATGCAACAAGAGCTAAAAATTCAGGCAAATAAATAAGTTATAAAACATACCAATATCGCATTCAGTTCCAATGGAAAGCACAGTAGCTAAATACTTAGTATCCGACCCACGTTTCTTAAGCTTAACTTGAGTATGATGCTCAACAGAATGCGCATTAGTAAGCACTCTCCTTCCACCAATAACAAACCCACTACTACTCGAACTATACTGTCTCTTCCTTTGCCATGGTAGCGAGAAATTCGGCTCAGTATGTACACAAAACACCTTCACCACCGCATCCATTGACGGAGTCGCCTTCGCTGCCGCAGACAACTCCGCCACATGTCTCAAGTGGTGCGGCTCAGTGACATCGCGATGGCCACGTCTTTCTGGTGACGTGGCGATGTTGTCTCTTTCTTGTTGTTCTGATTCTGCTTTTCTAGGACGACCACGGAGGCGGCGGTGTGTTTGGGTGTCGGCTGCGGCAGCTCCGTTGGTGGAGGTTTCGACGGGGGTTGCTGTGTCCACTTCAGCCCCGCCGCTAGGGGAGTCTGCTACGGCGTTTTTAGGTTTGCGGCCTCTTTTCCTCTTTAGGTCTACCATTGAAATGATAAAAAAGAATCCTTCGTTTCTTCTTCGACGAAATGAAAAGCAACAAAACAGAGGGTTTTACTTTTAGATGACAAGAACAGTTTCAAATTTGAAATGAAAAATAAGCCATTTTTGCTGCCTGCTGCTTTTTGAGTAATGGATCTACACTTTGCCCGCTCAAAGTTTGTCTTTGAATTGGGCTACGTTAAAACTTGTAAGCCCAAAATAAATCTCAGCCCATATTTTCATTTTCTTGCGCGGATTGTCCTTTTTTTGGGGTGGTCTTTAATTTTTGGCCCTCAAATTGCTGGTCTTTAATTTTGTCTTTCGCTTAAAAAAGTGATCGAAAATATCCTGAGGTTCTAGGTTCGAACTTTAGTTATGCCTTAAGACAAGCTATGCCGCATAAGGCAGACTTTTTCAAAAGTCTTGCCTTGCAATTTTATTTTTATGCCTGAGCCGAGATTCAAACCCAAAACCTCAGGGTATTCTAGGTGAAAGGAAAAAATTAAAGACCAGCAATTTAAGAGGCAAAAATTAAAGACCACCCCGAATAAGAGACATTCCTGCGAATTGCACCATATTTTTAAGGATTTGAGATGACAGCCCAATACGCTTGAAAGAAGAGGGGCAATTGGCACGAATTCTCCTATTTTGGGCTGGTTTGTAATTTTTGGCCCGTGTTTAATTATGGGAAAATGACATAGTATGACCATCAGCAAAATAAAAGACCTAATTTTAAGAAAATGACCTGAAATATCTATTTCCTAGGCCCAAAATAAAGACAATCTGTAGCCAAAACCTAAAATTTCACTGTACATTGTCTCTCCATTCTACCTCTAAAACAGTACACATATACTTTTTGTGTTTAAATCTTTAGATGCAGTAGCATCCTCGTCCCAATTGCTTTGCTACTTTTGCTCTCTTTTTGAGTTTTTATAATAAAGCCCGTTGGCATTAGACGGACTCCTTTTGAGTTTTAATGATGAAGTTGAATAATGTTGATTGTGCTGACTTCAGCCTAACTTCACATACGTTTGCAATGTGCTCGCCACGTTTGCAATCTTGAGGATGAAACTGGATTTGGATCTGCTTGATTTGGTTTTACTTGTAACTGTGTCCTTTGTGTTGGGGAATCTTAAAGGGAAAAATAAAATACTTCTTCAAAATAAAAATAAGAAATCTTGGTTAGATGGATGGTGGTGGATCGAGAGGGGGCTGGCTTCCTCGTGGCGTAAAGTAAGGTCGCCGGAGATTGGACTGTGTTCTTTTTAAAAAAATCCAAAACATATATAATATGTGTATAATTAATGAGTATGCGTTGATTATACATTTATTATATAATAATGATATATTTTTTGTACACATACTATATGGATACATATTTTATACAACAATGATGCAGTTTCTATATGTGTGATATATTTTCTATACATACACAGTAGTGATATTTTATATACAATAATGATACATTTTCTATATATATGCTAGAATTAGTTGAAAAAATGCTACGAAATAAAATTATTTTGAAAAATGCTAAAAAATATCTTTTAAGCTTTTAGGGCCATCTAATATCAATAGTTTCACCAGGCCATTTATGCCTTTGTCACTTTAATTGTTGTTCTTCAACACTTTAAGTCAATAATATTAGAATAGTATTACCCTTGACACCGAAATATATAAAAGCACCAACGTCCATGACAATGCTCAAAAGCAATCGCAAATTCCCCTAACTTTCCCGACGTTTCTACGACCAAAACAACCTTCCGACGATGTTGCGGTGGTTGGCTTTTTGGTCCAACCACGTTGGAAAATTATATGTTTGTTCTATCTTCTAGACAAAATATATTCTTAATTTATTGTTTGATGTAGTGGCTCATGACATGTAACACCAGACCCTGTGGATATTTCATAGATTTTCGCTCCTTAATTTAAAATTTACATTATTATGTTATCTGTCACAGTTGTTAATTTACATCAATTATGTCTTTAAACTTTGAATCTATGTACTTGTATGTTTTCCGGGTTTGCGTAACTTGTTGGGGCTAGGTGTCATCACGGCTTAAGCAAATTGATAGTTAAAAAAATGAAGATGGTGCATATAAATTCATGTCAAATTATAGCCAATTTCACTCAAGTACTCATATTACCGATTAATACTTATCACTACTCTTGTTTGCTTTTATTTCAGAGTAATTTACATAAACAATTATTGTGTTTGTGGGGCCCTAACATCATATAACTATAGTTTAGGTATTTACATTTCGTAGCTACTAATTACTAGCTACATTGTGTATTTAGTTAGGCTATATTCAACTCACTATATTTAGTTTGGTTGTATTCATTCGCAGCTACTTTTACACTATATTCAAATCATTGTATTCAATTCGGTTGTATTCGAATAACAAAAAAAAAAAAAAAATACAGGGATATTCGGTTGTATTCAATTTACAGTATGGATTCATTGCTACTTTTACACTGTATTCAAACAATAAAAAATTTAAAAATACAAGCAGAAATGAAAAAAAAATCTCCTTCGAAATATAGAAATACAGAAATACAGATGAAAATACAAAAACATACACTGTAGTTACACTCAAACTTAGCGAATACATTCAAATCCGGCCAGATTGAGAAATACAAGAAATAAAATACACTCAAATTTGAGAATGAGAAAATCCGGTCGGTTGGCCATGGACTCTGTCTAGAGATGACAATGGCGGTAGAGATGATGACGAAGCCAATCTGGAACTCGAGTTTTCTAGCAGTGGAGGTGATAATGAAACCAACGGTTGGTGTCGTTCGTGGTGACCAGACTTTGGATTTCGCTGGAATTCATGGACGGACTTTGGATCTGGAGAGGGAGACGTCTAGAAATGGTGAAGCCGGTCGGTTGGTGTTGTTTGTGGTGGAGCTGACAACGGCGGTTGGTGTTGTTCTTGGTGATTGGAATTTGGATTTCGCTGGAATCCATGACAGACTTTGGAGAAGGAGAAATGAGGGAGAAAAAAGGGACTTTGTTCTCAATGTATTTTTCTCCCTGGTGTAGTATTCTTCTTTAAATATATAGTATAACTACGGTAGGTAATTAAATACATAGTATAACTACGGTATGTAATAAATTTAAACTGTAGTTACTTTATGTAAATACCTCTTAGATGTTACCTACACCATGTAAAATTTCCTTTATTTTAACAGGGAATGTTGACATTGACCTAAATACCTTGGTTACCTCAGTTGCACCCTCCTCCTTGCAAAGTGGGCCAAGAATGCAAGGGGGCCTACAAGTCACATATGGATACAGTGGGAACAATGTGCCTTTGCCATAATCTGATGTTGAAATCCCGCAACATCTGAAACACATAGATGGCCTCGATACCTCAAGACCCCATCTTTTGTCACCTCGAAGGCTGACATCTCTTTCTGCACGACTTTCTCCTTAAGTTGTAATAGAATAGGATCCTCATACCGCCAACCTTTCACCTCTGCAACTAGAGATGATGTTGACGTGTCCTGAACTGTAACTCTACTATCACTTGAGTCAAATAATCGGATTCCCAATCTAGCCAGTTGATGTAGCTCTTAAGCTAACCCTCACTTCTCGGCCCCAAGTACGATAAACTATCCATAGATCTACGGTTGAGGGCGTCAGCTACAACATTAGCCTTCCCTGGATGGTATAAAATATCTGCATATCTATCAATAACTCTAACCATCGCCTTTTTCGCAAGTTCAACTCCTTCTGCTTGAAGATTTACTGAAGGCTCTTATCATCTGTAAAGATATCAACAGGTAAGCCATATAAGTAATGCCTCTAAATCTTAAATGTGTGCACAACTGCAACTAACTCTAGATCGCGGGTTAGATAGTTCTTCTCATGCTTCCTCAACTATCTCGATGCATAAGAAATTACCTTACCAAGCTACATCAGAACACATCTTAACCCAACGCCTGAAGCGTCACAATAAACTGCATAGCCCTTTGAACCTTCTGGAAGTGTCAGAGCTGGTGCTGATGTCGATATGTTCTTTAGCTCTTGGAAGCTTCGCTCGCAAGCTTTTTTCCACTGGAACTTAGCCTCTTTCTAAGTCAGCTTAATTAATGGTGTTGAAGGAGAAGAGAAACCTTCTACAAATCTCCTGTAATATCCAGCTAAACCCAAGAAACTACGAACCTCTATCGCAGTAGTACGTCTAGGCCAAGTCTTCACGACCTCTATCTTCTATGTATCAATTCTTATACCCTCATCTGATACAATATGGCCTAGAAATGCCATATAATTCAACCAGAACTCACACTTGGATAACTTTACATATAACTTACGATCATGAAGTACCTGACGCACTACTCGCAAGTGATCTACATGCTCTGCTTCTGAATGTAAATAAACTAGAACATCATTGATATATACAATCACGAACAGATCTAAGAACGGCCTGATTACGCTGTTCATCAAATCCATAAACACTCCTGATACATTCGTTATCCGAAGGACATCACAAGAAACTCGAAATGATTGTATTTGATCTTGAAAGCTGTCTTCGGGATATCTTTCTCCCAACCTCAAATCAGTCTTTGAGAAGCACTTGACACCCTGTAACTGATCAAATAAATCATCAATCCTCAGAAGCGGATACTTGTTCTTTATAGTCACCTTATTAGCTGCCGATAATCAATATACATTCTCAACGAGCCGTCTTTATTTCTCACGAACAATACTGGTGCACCCATGGTGATGTACTAGGCCTGATAAAGCCTTTCTCGAGCAAATCCTTCAACCGCACCTTCAACTCCTTTAGCTCAGTGGGCCATTCTATAAGGAGGAATTGATATCGACTGTGTATCTGGAAGCACATCAATAGCAAAATCAATCTCCCGCTCCAGAGGAATACCTGGGAGCTCATCTGCGAACTCATTAACCACCGGTACAAACTGAAGGGTCGGCGGTTTTGCATCTGCATCTTTAACCTGCACAATATGATAGATACAACCCTTGGTGATCATCCTCTTCGCCATGAGATAGGAAATAAACCTACCTTTAGGGGTTGCTGCATTACCTTTCCATTCCAGGAATGGCTCTCCTGGGAAATGAAATATGACAATATTTGTCCAGCATTCAATATTAGCATAACAAGACTCTAACCAATCCATTCCCATAATGACACCAAAGTCGACCATCTCTAACTCTACAAGGTCTGCTGAGGTCTAACTACAACAAATCTCTATCGTACAACCCCGATAAACTCTCCTAGCAATAACAGACTCACCTACTAGTGTGGACACAGAAAATGGTCTACTCAATGACTCATGTACTATATCAAACTTGTTACACCTTGAAATATTTTCCATTGATGCACAGTGAATAGAATAACGAAGTATACGATGTTTCGATAAGTGAGAAATAGCATTTGATGACCCTAATTAAGATTTCAAAGACATTCGAGGTAAGAGAAGAAAGTTCTCCAAGAAAAGGCAAGGTATACGTTAGGTATCGAAAAGGATTTACGAGTAACAAGTTAATGATGATTTAATGATGTTTTGAAGAAGAGTTATAACATCCCTTAGATTTTTAATGAGGTGTTAAACAAGTGTCAAGAAGGTTCCATAAGGATTGGAGATCGAACGAAACGACGGAATCCATTTCAGAGAAGTGGAGTTATACGACCACTTATATGGTCCGTATAACTTTATACGATCCGTATAAGGGGTCCGTATAACTCCCAGTAAGGAGATGATTTTCTGGTTGGTGAACCACGACCACTTATACGGACCGTATAAGTGTCCGTATAGTACCCGACGGGCTGATTTTTAGTTTTTGTATAAATAGATGCCTTGGGTTCTTTTACTTCATTTTTCATCTTCTACAAGTATTGAGAGCTCAAAACCCTTCTCTAAGCACATTCCACTCAAGTTCAAGAGACCACAAAGATCAAAAGACTAGAATCAAGTGTTTATGTGTTAGAAAGCTTCCAAGGGTTGGAGGACCACAAAAGATTCCATTGGAGGTGAACTAGGGTTTCGGTTCAAGTGAAGTATTTCCACTCAAGGTTCATTCCTACAACATCTAACGTAAGGTTTATGGTATTTCCATGTTGTTTAAGGTATTGAGACATTGAAAGACTTGGATTGTAGAAGAATATAGAAAATAGGTCTTGAATGTGAGAATAGTGATGTTTGTGAGTAGTAGCTTGGGTTGAGTAATGATTCTTGATATGTTATGATTATAATCATGTTATAAATGATATTGAGAACATGGGATAAACATTGTATATGAGCGAATGTAATAGTGTGCTATGACCATGGATATGGATGATTGGAAGTGAATTGAGAAGTAAGGATAATGTAGGTGAATAAAGATCATTGTTATGATGTTGTGAATGTTATTATTGATGTTTGGGAGTTGATATATGATATGGAGGAAGTCGTACAAATAAAGGAGATGCTGTCCAATTTTCTCTAGCTTTAGTCATGTATGCTAAGCTATCGATTTTCTAATGATAGTATAATTCTAATGAAGGTAGAAACGTGAGCATTGAAAGAGAACGTGCAAGTGATAGAATAGTTGAACGGAAAGGTATGTAAGGCTAACCCTTCTTTAATAAGGCATGGTTCTTTGGCCAAATATCTAATCTTCTATGAGCCTATGATGTCCTCCAAATGATGCTATCTTCAAAAGCTACTAAGCTCATGATTCTCGATATGTTACGATTGTACTAAATTCCTTATATGATGAGTAATCCTCTAAGGATAGATGTAATGAATGACGATAGTAATGATGCTAAAGATGCTTATGATCTTTTATGTATATGTGTCTATGTATGACTATTATGAAACCCCGAGCTTATATGGCCAGGTAGAATATATATATATATATATATTGCGCGCGCACCACTGCAGTTGGGTACGGATAACCCTGAGCCTTGGTAGGGGCAGGTATGTATACTCACCGAGCCTTGCCATGGCCGGGTATGCGAAACACTGAACCTTCATGGTCGGGTATGCTATGTATATGATATGGATATGTATACGATATAAATATAAGTATAAATACGAATATGCTATGAATACGAAAATGGATACGAAATGTAAATGAGTACGAATATGAATACGGATACGGATATGGATATATGTACACAATCACGCATTAGAAATGGAAAGTCCCTATGAAAAGCAAGTAAGTATTTGTGACGATGATACTACTATCTCCCATCCTATGCTATTTCTTATGTTGTCTATTATGTTTTCATTATGATGTTGACCATGCTTTACATACTCCGTACATTCTTCGTACTGACGTCCTTTTGTTTGTGGACGCTGCGTCATGCCCACAGGTGGCCACGGAGACAGGCTTGATCTATAGCTTTATTACTCAGGGACTACATAACGGAGCTCCATTTCATTCGGAGCTACAACTTTTGGTATTTATTCTTTTGTGTACATATTTATGGGCATAGAGGGGTCCTGTCCCACCTATATGATATGACATACTCTCCTTAGAGGCTCGTAGACAT
Organism: Lycium barbarum; assembly: GCF_019175385.1. Lineage (NCBI taxonomy): Eukaryota > Viridiplantae > Streptophyta > Magnoliopsida > Solanales > Solanaceae > Lycium > Lycium barbarum. Next base: position 72,771,571 of record NC_083347.1, on the reverse strand, counting down.
GTGTATATGGTTAGATGTATTTGGCCTTGTCGGCTAGTCTTGCGTATATCATTTTGTTAGCCTCGTCGGCGTATGTATACATGTATATATATATGTATGTATGTATCGGTCCCCAATGGGATTAGTATGAATAATGGATGGAAAGTATGAATTAGCTATGTGGCTCACCTAGATGTAAATGTGAAAGTATGATAAGAGGTGTCCGGGTGGGTTAGCACCGGGTGCCCGTCGCGGCCCTTCGGTTGGGTCGTGACAAAACTTCCCCACAACAAACGGAGTGACATATGACAATGTGGATTGAGGATCTAACAAAGCATAAACACTATGTGAACAAACGGTAAAAGTACCTATCACAACATCTGGTGAAGACTCTAGGTCACGACGACCCACTAAAGCAGAACTGCAGTTCTGACTACTGCCTGAGCTGGACGCTCCTTCTCTACCTTGACCTCTAAAGCAGAAGGTTGGAATCCGCGCCCTGTAGGACGCACAAAAGAAGATGACCCTGCTACCGACTCAGTCGGTAGAGACATACCACCCTGCTCTTTAGTTGGACAGTCTATGATCATGTGACCCTCGCGACCAAACATATAGCAAGCGGTCGAACCTAATATGCACATTTTGAAATTCCCCCCGCCGTAAGTATTACAACGCAGGGAAGCTGATCTCATCTGCTGCTAGGAGCCTGACGCTGGTGACCTCTCATCCGGTCCTGATGGAACATAGCGATCGGATCTATAACCCTAGAACTGGGGTGGTAGAGGCTTAGGTGGCCTGCCAAAGTATCGTGGCCTGGAGCCACCCTGTGTCTCTCCATGATGACCGACAGACCTCTCCCTCTAATGAGGCTTAAGTGGACTGCTGGCGTCTATTCTCCTCTAGATTCTAGGGGAAGGCCTGAATCCAGGGATGTCCATATTATTATGCAACGAGGCTATAGTACAAGCCTCTACCAACTCTAGTACAAGTCCTGCCACGGACCGGTGAATCTTGGAACGCATCGAATCAACAAGTGATGGGGCATACCTGGCCAAAGAATCAAATCAGAGACTATTCTCCCTGCTGGAGGGCTAAGAACTGATCAACTTGGGCCTCCTGAATCTCTATTGGCAATTAATTGTACAGAAAGGCATTTGAGAAATCCTCCCACTCAGCTTGAGGTGCATTCTGTACCCTGGACCTCTCTCATCCCTCGTACCTAAAGGACAACTATATCTCGCAATCGGAAAGATGCCAACTCTACTGCCTCAATCTACGAAATGTGCATCACTCTAAAGATCCTATAAAGCTGATCAATAAAGTTATGTGGATCCTCTCTCCGTTCTGTCCCTGTAAACTCTAGAGGACTCAAAGTTATTAATTCACGAACCCTCGAACTCCCGGATCCCTCAGAAGGCCTAGCACTAACCGGTACTCTCGGCTGTCGCTCTGTAGCCACCAACCGTGTCAATAAATGTACTGCACACCTGATGTCCTGATAAGATAGAACATGAAGGGGAAATAGAGGTGTTGTGTCTCTTGGAAGCTCATCAGGTGGTGGAAGAGTTGAAGATGTCTAGGAGGGTGTCTCATCCTGGGCCTCAGACTCGGCCACATCAACCAGTGGTACTCGACTAGTACCCTCACCCGCTGTTGTATTAGCCCTCTAGTTAGATGTAGTATTTCTAGTCACAGGCATCTCCCTATACAAATACAAACACGTAAGTTCAAACTCAACTCCTATGACTCAGCTCTACATAACGATTTGGATCTGAAAGAAGGGTAAACAACTCCTAAATGCCCTGTAGCCCCATGTTTATATAATGTGGTGCACAACACACTTATAAACAAGACTCTACTAGACACGGCTTGTAGACTCCCTAGGACATAAATGCTCTAATATAAAGTTTGTCATGCCCCAAACCTGGGGAGGCGTGGCTGGCTCCCAATGCCTTACTTGACCCCAGCGTACTAATCTGTAACTCATAAACCCTGAATACAAATAGATAATCTACGCTAACAAGGCCAATCTGAATGACAATCATTACCATCTCAGGCTGACAAGGCCATGCTCAGAATAATCTGTAAATAACAACTGTCTCAACTGAAATGAGATCACCCCAAAAGATATATATACTTCTATGCGGGCCGATAAGGCCACCATAAGTGTTTACAACATCAAATCCAAAAGAAATATGTACAAAGGCCAACAAGGCTGCCATGCTGATATACTGAATGTACAAGACATGTCTACAAGTCTCTAAGAGAACACAACTGTACTGTGGTCGGGACAGGCCCCGGCCTACCCATCATCTCTATATATACACAAAATGACTCCAAATTCTAGACCTGGTAAGTCCAGATAAAATGAAGCAGCGCCTCTGGCAAAGGGACGTCAGTATGAAATAATATACCGAGTATATAAGGCAACTGAATAACTGAAACTGAACTGAACTGAACTGAACTGAACTGAACTGATATACATGATATACTGAATGTAATCTGAGGAGTCAATGATAATCTGAGGTATACTTACCTATCTCTAACTCATATCAAATAAGTAATACTGAAATAAATTATCCGGCCTCATGTAAGACTCGGTGTCTAAGTGAATAGTCCCAATGGCAAGTGTATAGCCCCAATGGCAAGTGTATAGCCCCAAAGGCAAATTGATATAGGCTATGAATCCACCAAACAATGTATGAAGGGACCTGGTTGAAAACCAGTTCCCTTATGCACTGTAGTAAGTAAAGAAGGCACTGTTTTTACCATGGAAAACTCCTTACTCAAGGGATTAATAATCACGACCTACCCCAGTAGGATTTCAACTCCACTACACGAGAAACTTCATATTACAACCTATCGTAAGCTAGGAACTAACTCCCATAATTCCTCAACCCTTACAATGATTGCAACCTAGGAACTAACTCCCGTAGTCCCTCAATCTTTGCAAAACACCGATAGCAAACACCCCCACTTGACTAACTCTAGCCAAGGAAACTAAGGTTGACTACCTCTAGCGAAACCCAACTAATACACCTTAGACTAAACTGGCCAAGGGTACCACTAAATAGATTGAAAGGTAAATTGCCTAACAATTACTAAGAATTTGAAATACCTACAACAGCTTCTTATAAGAGAAGAGAAGGTTTACAAGTTAAAGCAAATGAAACAAAGCTTAAAACAAACTAAGAGAATAAAACATCTTCAGTGTTGGAAAAAAGTCCTTCAAATTGTGATTAGCTTTGTTGAACACTTGGAGAGTCTTGTGACGGCTGCACTTTTTGGTGATTTTTAGATTTTCCAAGTGATAGACAATATGTTGCAACATGTTGTATATATAGTGGGAAGCATGTGGGATGGATAGAGACCACTCATTCTATATTTCACCTAAAGCATGGGCCAACTCAACTGTTGTACTTGTGTGCAGTGAGTAGCTCGGCTTTACAGCTGTCTCTTCTTACCATGAAAGGTGTACAGAGAGCAAATCACAGACCAGTCCCTCAATGCAGAAAGTGCTTGTTTTACTGTAACATCGGCAGCTTCCTTTCTTCTGAACTTTCTATCAGGAAACTGGTTCCTCTTTGCAGTTCTGTCATAGCTGTCCTGTTTGTTTAGAGGGCACTCTTTAGCAAAGTGACCGGGTCTTCCACACCTATGGCAAGAATATTCATTTCCTTTGAGATTTTTGTTGGAGCTTCCCATCTTCTGGATTCCACCATTTCTCCAAATCAATTTATGGAATCTCCGTGTGAGATATGCCAACTCTAATTCGTCATCATTTGAGTCTTCCTTGGCAGCTTTAAGAACTAGGCTCCTTGCCCTTTTGATTTCATTCTTTTCTTCCTTATTCATAGACATATTCATCTCATACATCTTAAGGTTTCCGATGAGCTCATCGACAGTCAACGTGTTGAGATCATTGGCTTTGGAGATGGCATTTACCTTGCTATCCCAGGAATCAGGTAACACACCAAGCAACTTTCTCACCAGTTTGGTGGTTATGATGACTTTTCCCAGAGAATGAAGCTCACTTATAATAGAGGTGAATCTAGTGTGCATATCATGAATAGATTCTCCCTCCTTTATTTTGAACATTTCATACTTTGTGAGGAGCATCTCGATCTTGGAGTTCTTCACCTGTGTTGTTCCTTCATGGGCAGTTTGAAGAGCTTCCCAGATCTCTTTAGCAGTTGATCACGCTGAGACTCGATTGTATTCATCAGGTCCTATTCCACACACAAGGATCTTCTTGGCTTTATAATTTTTCTTCACTGCCTTCCTGTCAACATCATTGTATTTTTTCCTTGTTTGGCAGTGGTTTTTACACCATCTTCACTTGTGTGTACTGGAATATAGGGGCCATCACAGATGATATCCCACATCTCTGAGTCTTCAGCCATGATGAAGTCATGCATTCAAGTCTTCCACCACCCATAGTATTTTCTGTTAAATCTGGGTGGCCTGGTGAAAGATTGACCTTCTTCCATATTGGGTAGAGCAGCCATTTCACAGATTCTTTCTAGGTGTTAACCTTTTAGAAAGTACCTGCTCTGATACCAATTGATGTAGGCTATGCATCCACCAAACAGTGTATGGAGGGACCTGGTTGAGAACCAGTTCCCTTATGTAATGTAGTAATTAAAGAAGGCACTGTTTTTACCGTGGAAAACTCCTTGCTCAAGGGATTAAAAATCACAACCTACCCCATTAGAATTTTAACTCCATTACACGAGCAACTTCATATTACAACCTGTCGTAAGCTAGGAACTAACTCCCATAATCCCTCAACCCTTACAGTGGTGGCAACCTAGGAACTAACTCCCGTAGTCCCTCAACCTTTACAATACACCGATTGCAAACACCTTCACTCTACTAACTCTAGCCAAGAAAACTAAGGTTGACTACCTCTAGCGAAACCCAACTAATACACCTTAGACTAAACTAGACAAGGGTACCACTTAATAGATTAAAAGGTAAACTGCCTAACAACTACTAAGAATTTGAAATACCTACAACAACTTCTTATAAGAGAAGAGTAGGTTTACAAGTTAAAGCATATGAAACAAAGCTTAAAACAAACTAAGAGAATAAATCATCTTCAGTGTTGGAAAAAAGTCCTTCAGTTTGTGATTAGCTTTGTTGAACACTTGGAGAGTGTTGTGACGGCTGCACCTTTTTAGTGATTTTTAGGTTTTTCAAGTGATACACAATATGTTGCAACATGTTATATATATAGTGGGAAGCATGTGGGATGGATAGAGACCACTCATTCCATATTTGACCTAAAGCATGGGCCAACTCAATTGCTGTACTTGTGTCTAGTGAGTGGCTCGGCTTTACAGCTGTCTCTGCTTATCGTGCAAGATGCACAGAGAGCAGATCACATACCATGTCTCTATCTGGTTTTGAATTAGTTTGACAATCATCAAAACAAAAAGCATTGGGACGTATCACAAATGTATATAACCCCGAAGGCAATGCGCATATCTGTATAGCCCCAAAGGCAAAGTATACATCTGTATAGCCCCGAAGGGAAGTGCATATAGTAATGCTGTATATAATATACATATATACATACTCTATACTGATCAGCTAGACATAGAGTAATACTAACTCGATATAAACTCCCAACAAGGGATAGCTACAACATGAGTAAGATGGAATAACATGGACAGGAGAGCTCTATGAACAGTTCTGCTCTCATACGCTTATTCGAATCTTACTTATAATGGATTCAAGCCATCAAAAGGAAAGAAATAGCCTTTATCTACCTTTTGTCTAAATATTCGATAACAATAACATACTCAAGTCGTATAGTACTTCAAGCTACAAGAAAATGATAATAGAACCATTGTCAACTAAAGGAAAACTATAATATGGTATATCGAGTGACAAGCTCGTTGTAACGATCTATTTCATCGTTACCGTGATTTTAAAAAAATTCACGACGTTGACTCCTCGAAACATCCTTGGTCCTTTTACGCTTCTGAAAACTGTTAACATTGATTGGACAATTACGCGAGTTGCGTATAAATATCAGATCTGGGCCACCCGGGCCTAGTGGTACCGCTACAGTGTCCATGATGCCACCCCAGCGGTGGCACAGTAATGGTGTGTACACCACAAGAGCGATGTAATTAAATTCTTCAAGGACCGCCCCAGCGGTGCCTTGGGCGTAGAAGCGGTACTGCTGAAGCGGTGTTTCAAACAGCAATAGCAGTGACGAGCGGTGATTTTCCCCTATTTAAGTGTTATTTCGGGATTTGACCTAATTTCTCAATGCCCTAAAAAGTTCAGCCGCCCTTGGAGCCTAAAATGATATCTTCTTGGGAAAGGTAATCCTTTTAACTTCCTCCATTCATTTCTTCACATTAGTGATTCTTCTTAAAGTCCCTCATCTGGAAACTACAAAAATGGATGTCACCAATTCATGAACTTAGGTGGAAAAATGGTTAGCATGTTTTAATATGGATTACATAGATCTAATCTCTCTTGTTGATAAGACTAGCATGATTATTAACTTAGAATTCTCTTACCTTCCTCAACTAGTAAGTGAGTTCTTCCATTGATTTTGAAAATGGCTTTCTCAAGGAAAGAGCTAAAAATGGTAACTTGATCTTGCAATAACTCTTTGTGGTTAGTATTAATTATGGTGTTAAGGAAAGTAACCACTTGGTTTTTATTATGTTTGGGAAAAGAGTTCATTTAGTAATAGAGGCCTAGAAAATCTAGTCTAAATTCCCAATTTTCTTTATCAGTCTGAATCTCTTATAAATGCTCTAATGGTGATACCTATTCTTGGGTCTCATGATTGTCTCAAGTTCCTTCGTGCGGGTTACAACGTGATGAATGAATTGAAGATCAACGGATGTTCGTGGCACCCGCTCGGCCTCGAGGTAGGTAACGACTTCCTTTCTTCGGTAGACTCCGGTTAGATTTACATATTCCTGTATTAGATGAAACGATGAATACATGTATAGGATTTTAGAGATTGGGATGGATTCTTAGGATGGTACTGTTATGAGATTTGTGTGTTCTGGCTTGTGGCCTATAGATTCCCTAGGTTCATGTGTTGGTTTTTTCGTGAGTATTGGTGGACTTTATGTGACTTGGAAGATTAGTTGTTCGGTACTTAGTTTACTAGGCCCCTTTGATGAGGAGTTCCCGTATGATGCGTATAACATGTCCTGTGCTATCTAATATTGAACCTTATTTGGTATTGAAATGGATAATATGTGCCAAAGAACGTGAAATGATTCTAGACTGGATGTTAGTGGTGATTTTGTAAGTAGAAAGCGTAATTATCATGTATTGATGTTGTTAGGCAGTAAAGGAATGAGGTTATATTGTTATGTGACTTGTCCATGTTGGCTATTGGAGACTATTGATATATCCTGATTATGATATGGTAGTATCTTACTTGTTGACGTTCGATACGAGGATAGCGTTCTATTGTGGCTTATTGTGTAACCTTTTTCATGATATTGTTGGTGTGCCCATGTGTGGTACTTGTGATATTGATTTGATTGTTGACATTGAACTCATACATTGCACGCATTCTTATCCTTCATGATATACTGTTGATTCATTAATGATACTTGAAGAAGCACAGTGATGAGCTGGGCTCAATTGGATGAGAGTGACATGAGGACCGATATCCGATGGTTATCCCGGAATTGAGGTTGTACGTAACGATTGCCTAGGTTTTTGTTGGAATCGTGAGGTAGCGGTATCCGAGGTTGTTGCCGCAGCCGTGAGGTACATGGACTTCGCGGGTCCCCCATGGGTTGTGCTACCGAGACGTGGAGATTTCCATCCGGAGTACATGTGTACACAACATTGCATTTGCATTCCCATTTCATACATTATTGCATTGCATTGCACTATGTCTTCTATTGTGATATTCTTGTGACGTATTTGTGATATACGGTTTCGGACTGATTATTGAGACTTGACACAGTTGGGCTTAGTTGCTATAACCATAGGCCATGATCTTGGATCATCTTTGTTGATTGTTCGTTGGTTCAGTTGTATATTTTGGTTTCCTAAAATCATGTGAATATTGAATATCAGAATGACGGAATGACTTCCAATACTAAGATTGAATAGCGTAATGGTAGTTGACTAGTGATACTTGTGTGAAATTGTCTATTGCATGCTAGGGAGATAAAAACGAGTATAATGTAAGTTAGGCAAACGGATTACTAAGGGAGAGTTGGTGAGAATAATAATCTTCGCCATTGCGACGAGCGGTAGGTAATGTGTACTGTTGACTTAGTTTTATCTATCATGCTTATTTGTGAACTCTTTTACTGATATGTTCTTCTACCCATTGTCGGCCTATGATGCTTACCAGTACTAGTGTTGTACTGATACTACTCTTGCTATATCCCTTTTGGGGTGTAGAGTTTTTCAGGTTATTGATTGTGGAAGTTTTCCAGAAGATGCACGGTGCCTATCTTGAAGACCTTCATCTTTTCCCATTTCGAGATGGAGGTTCGGTCTTAGAATTATTATTGTATTCTGGTTTAACCTTAGTTGCTCTTGTATTAGTCTAGACCAGGTCATAGGGAATTGAGTCGGTGTATGTATTAAATCGTTGTAAACACTTCCGCTAATTGGATTAATAGATTGGTTTGATTTTCGTTGTTGATTATAATATTTCTTGAAGGATAACGAATCTCATTCTTTACTTGCAATTGTTTTGTTTTGGTTGAGGGTTCGCCTACCGAGGTAGGAATGGTAGGTGCCCGCGCGATTCTAAATTGGGTCGTGACACTCGTCTCACAACAACAATCAATACTCCTCCATATATCTTCCTCCTTTCACAATACACATAGCAACAACAACTACTACATACTCAAGCTATTTAATCAACTACCAACCATAAGCCATCACAAATATGAACTCAAAATAATCCAGCAACTACAACAACACATACATGACTTTCGATAGTCGATTCCGCAAGTCCTTACTTCAAACAACTAATACAAATCCCCAATAAGCTCATACACACATAGAAGAGAGTTCTTACCTTAAATACAACCAAAAAACTCAGATAATAGCTTGCTTCAACTTCGAACAACTTCCAAAACAACAACTAAGCGGAGGAGATGAACTATAGAATCACTACGAGCTTCCCAAGGGTGAAATCACGTTATAATCTTGTAGATTCAATTCTAACCAGTAAGGGAAGTGTCACACCCCGAACCATGGCCCGGGTGCGACACGACACTCGGTGCCTGACTGCATGTGACCGAGCGAACCACATGGCTGACTGAATCAACATGGGACATGTACTGATGCAGAATATAATTTAAAAACATGAATATTATGAATAAATCACGAGTCATCATAATAATACTAAAAATACTGTTTTAAAACATAAGTGAGAAAATAGTCTGAAAACATGATAGTGTAGCCCACAAGGCCAAACATAACTGAATACCCAACATGACATGACTTACTAGTCTTTGAAACCTCTGACACGAGTCTGTAACACTGAACTGTTGTTGGAACAAGGCCCCAATAAACCTGACTGTCTCACATAACAAGATTGCTAAAAATAAAGATAATGCCTCGAAAGAAGTGGGGCTCACCAAATAGCTGGTAAGCGTGAATCCTAACGTACGATCCTGTCGTCATGTAAATCAATACGTGCATCGTAAAATGCAGGCCCCGGGCAATAGGGATGTAAGTACTATGGAATTGTACTTGCATGAAAATCAACTGAATGAAAAAATAGTAAGTGGGGTGCTCGGGGTATGGGCATCCCAAATCAATAACAAGGATACATGAAGTAATACGAAAATCAAACTGTAATTGTATATTGTAACTGAAGCTATAAACTATAATTGAAACTGTAAACTGCAAACTGTAACTGAAACCTGAACATAATCATGATCTGGCATGATCATGATCTGGCATGATCAAGCTGTAATATTAGTAAAACATTTTAAGTGGGAGAACCTTAGTATAATCGACATTAACCACCACGTCAGCATGTGGCGTCTGATCTTTGCCCGTACGAGACATGAACATGACATGAATAGATCTATAAAATAACCCACAATGGGTAACATGAAGGAATCATCTTTACTGGGCGGAGCGATCCTTATCCTACATTGGCATACGTAGTTTCAGGTGTTAAACCTTCTCGGCAATTTATGCTACTCCCAAAAACATAAACATGAACATGGTTGGCTAGAAAGCCCATGACTTGTATGACATAACTTGTAACATGATTTGTATATACAATCTAACATGTATATAGATATATAATATAGACTGTATGAAACATGGAAACATATAAATTCATAGAATGGAGTAATATTGGTTCGGGACTTGAATCTGAGAACCCATGAATTTCATAAACATGACTTGTATATAGTTTAACACGGAATATATATATATATATATATAGGATATTAAAAATCTTTTCAGACTTTTAGAATGTTTAAGGATAAGAGTAGTGTTGTAGTTTGTTCGTATCAAATTTTTTAAACAATCTTACTCGGTACTTCCTCACTCCTTAATGTATTCTTATTATGTAGTTATATCTCTAAGTTATATATATATATATATATATATATATATATATATATATATATATATATATATATATATATCAAATGTATTTTCATGGGACATGGAAAACATGTAAAATCCTTGGAGTAGAGTAACATGGGGTCATGACTTGAAATTAAGAACTCATGGACTTCAAATCTTGAGTTTACTTGGATTATAGACAGATTCATAGAAATGAAAATGACATTCATGAATATAAATACTGAAACATGTTTGAACTTGACATATACTATATATAATTTCATAAGAACATGTATCTAGGGTTATCATGAATTGAGACCAAATACCTTAGAAATCTGAGGAAAAACATGGTTCATAAATCAAACGTAGTGTGGGGAAAAACAATGATGTTCCCAAATGTGGATAGATGCCCTACATAAGTGTAAATACTCTAATCCAACGGATCAGTTTGCTTTCTGACGAGGAGCACCCAAAACCCTAGCTTGAATCACTTGAGACGGATTACCTTGGAAATTCTATGTTTTCGTTTAAGAATCATGTATTTCGTGCTAGGATTGATTAAGAATCATAGAGATGTTCTTACCTTGATGTGGGGGGTTTAAGAGGAGAGATGATCGTCCTTGAGGGATTTTCAACGTAGTTGGAATGTGTGACAAATGTATTTTCGAGTTAAGTGTTGCATTCATAGGATGGGGCATTTTGGACCCCCCAGCTTGCTGAGCTAAGCCTATGGCATGACTATGTTGTGCTATGAGTTGAGCTCAGCGATCTCCTAGGTCCATTTCACACTTAGTCAAAATTTCACGTTTTTTTTTACTTTGTCGAAAGTGTTCAGTAAAACGGGCATAACTCCTAGAATAGAGCTCCATTTGAGCTGCACTATATATTGTTGAAAAGGTATTTCAAACTGCTACAACTTTTATGTTTTAAGGTTTCTCAAATTTCCAACGGATGTTTATGAAATCAGGCTGGAAGATAGACCTATAGAAAACTTAGCCGATTTTATCGAATCTTATGCACCTCGCTATCCGTCTTGATTTCGAGATAAATATTTCCACCCAAACTCATCCCGATGGGCTTCATATGGCTCAAATGTCATGTTAACAGTCATTTAACACATTTATAGAAAACCCAAATTTATGGAGCGTTACATTATCTCCCCTTTGGGGTTATTCGTCCTTGAATGATTGTCCTGGTTGTAACTATGGCTAACTCTGGAATTCTACAAAACCTTTGGCAGAGTTTACTCTGTAAATAAGCTACCTCAACATTTCCCAAAGACCTATCAACTAACTAGAGTATCAACACAAGCCTCACAGGGCATTATAATACGAGCAACATACATAACAGGGTAACTGAAGCATAAACGCGACAGATGGAAACACGTGGTCACTGAACCTTAATGAATACATGAATACTAAACTAAAAAAATACTGAGTTGAATGAATAATGAGCTAAATAGATACTGAGCTGAATAAGCACTAAGCTGACTCAGTACTAGGGACATAGAGATCATAACTTCAAGTCTAAATACAAAGATGACATGAATATCTGAGTGCTGAACTAACATGAATATCTGAATACTGGAAACATGAATGTTATAACATGATATTTGAATACTGGAAATGTGACTGTCGTGACATGAGATCTGAATACTGGAAACGTGAATGTTATAGCGACCAACTCTGGTGGAAATTTTAGCTCGTAAGCCATTTGACCGGTCCTTCGTAGGATCCTGCATGGTCTAATATATATGGGACTAAGCTTCTCTTTTTTTCTCAAATTTCATGACGCTTTTCATAGGCAAAACTTTCAACAAACTCCCAATCGTTAACATGAAACTCTGAATCTCTGTGCCGCACATCTGAATAGGACTTCTGGCGACTCTTAGCCGCTTTCAAATGCTCCTGAATCAATTTAACTTTTTTTTTCATAGCCTAATGGACCAAGTCTGGCCCTAGCAATTCTGATTTTCCAACTTCATACCAACCAATAGGTGATCTACAACTTCGCCCATACAAGGCTTCAAACAGTGCCATCTTGATACTGGCATGATATCTATAATTAGAAACAAACTCAATGAGAGGTAAATGATCATCCTAATTACCTTTAAAGTCTAAGACACATGCTTTCATCATATCTTCGAGCATCTGGATAGTGCACTTTTCCTGACCATTTGTTTGAGGATGAAAAGCGGTATTGAGATTTACCTTGGTACCTAATCCTTTTTTAAAGGACTTGTAAAAATTTGTTGTGAACTGGACACCTCAATTCGAAGCAATGGACACTGAAGTCCCATGCAATCTGAAAATTTCCCGAAGATACAATTTGGCGTAATCTTCTACTGAATCGGTGGTCGTTACCGGCATAAAGTGTGCTAACTTAATAAGTCGGTCCACAATCACCCAAACCGAATCATGTTTCTGAAATGAGCGAGATAACCCTATTATTAAGTCCATATTTATCATCCCCACTCAAGAATGTATTTTGTGCTAAACCACAAGGCTTCTGATGCTCAGCTTTCAGTTGCTTATAATTGGACACTCAGTTGAATAATCTGCTACATTTTTTTTCCATCCCACCAATCAATCTTCTCATGATCATGATACATTTTCGTGGAGCTTGGGTAGGTAAAATATCTTAATATGTGCGCCTCTATCATAGTCCTCTCTTTAAGTCTATCTACATCAGGGACACATTATTTTTCCTTGGTACCTTAGAGTACCATCATATCCCTCTTGTTTGAAAGTGATAAGCTTAAGTGCATTCGTGTTTTGATGATTGTCAAACTAGTTCAGAACCAGAGAGAGACCTGGTCCTGATCTGCTCTCTGTGCATCTTGCATCGTAAGTAGAGACAGCTGTAAAACTGAGGTACTCATTGCACACAAATACAGCAGTTGAGCTAGCCCATGCTTTAGGTCAAATATTGAATGAGTGGTCTCTATCCATCCCACATGTGTCCCACTATATTTACAACCTGTTGCAACATATTGTGTATCACTCGAAAAACCTAATCTAAATTGGGCAAAAGCTGTCATCAAAAGATTTCAAGTGATCACAAGAACAAGTCACTTGCAAAACAGAAGATCCAGATACAGATTTAGTCTAAGTTCTTTATGTTGTTGTAAGTCTTTGTTCTGTTGTGCTAAAATTGTAAACCTTCTCTTCCAAAAAAGGAAGCTGTTGTAGGTATTTCAAATTCTTAGTAGTTGTTAGGCAGTTTACCTTTCAATCTATTAAGTGATACCCTTGGATAAAGTTAGCTTAGGGGTATTAGTTGGGTTTGGCTAGAGGTAGTCATCCTTAGTTTCCTTGGCTAGAGTTAGTCAAGTGGAGGTATTTGCAATCAGCGTATTGCAAAGGTTGAGGGACTATGGAGTTAGTTCCTAGGTTACATAAGCACTATTGTAAGGGTTGAGGGATTATGGGAGTTAGTTCCTAGCTTACGATAGGTTGTAATCTGAAATTGCTCGTGTAGTGGAGTTGAAATCCTACTGGGGTAGGTCGTAGTTTTTAATCGCTTGAGCATGGAGCTTTCCACGATAAAAACAGCGCGTTCTTTACTTACTACATTGCATAAGGGAACTGGTTCTCAACCAGGTCCCTCCATACACTGTTTGGTGGACGCATAACCTACATCAATTAGTATCAGAGCGTGTACTTTCTAAAAGGTTAACACCTAGAAAGAATCTGTGAAATGGCTGCTCTACCCAATATAGAAAAAGGTCAATCTTTCACCAGGCCACCCAGATTTAACGAAAAATACTATAGGTGGTGGAAGACTAGAATACATGACTTCATCATGGCTGAAGACTCAGAGATGTGGGATATCATCTGTGATGGCCCCTATATTCCAGTACACACAAGTGAAGATGGTGTAAAAACCACTGCCAAACAAGGAAAGAATACAATGATGTTGACAGGAAGGTAGTGGAGAAAAATTACAAAGCCAATAAGATCCTTGTGTGTGGAATAGGACCTGATGAATATAATTGAGTCTCAGCGTGCTCAACTGCTAAAGAGATCTAGGAAGCTCTTCAAACTGCCCATGAAGGAAAAACATAGGTGAAGAACTCCAAGATCGAGATGCTCACCACAAAGTATGAAATGTTCAAAATGAAAGAGGGAGAATCTATTCATGATACGCACACTAGGTTCACCTCTATTATGAATGAGCTTCATTCTCTAGGAGAAGTCATCACAACCACCAAACTGGTAAGAAAGTTGCTTGGTGTGTTACCTGATTCCTGGGATACCAAGGTAAATGCCATCTCTGAGGCCAAAAATCTCAGCACGTTGACTGTCGATGAGCTCATCGGAAACCTTAAGGCATATGAGATGAAGATGTCTATGAAGAAGAAAGAAAAGAATGAAATCAAAAGGGAAAGGAGCCTAGTTCTCAAAGCGGCTAGGGAAGACTCAAGTGATGATGAATCAGAGTTGGCATATCTCACACGGAGATTCCATAAATTGATTCAGAGAAATGGTGGAATCCAGAAGATGGGAAGCTTCAGCAAAAATCTCAAAGGAAATGAATATTCTTGCTATAGGTGTGGAAGACCTAGTCACTTTGCTAAAGAGTGCCCTTTAAACAAGTAGGATAGCTATGACAGAACTGCAAGGAGGAACCAGTTTCCGGATAGAAAGCTCAGAAGAAAGGAAGCTGTCGATGTTATAGTAAAACAAGCATTTACTGCGTTGAGGGACTCTTCCAGCGAGTTTGAAGAAGAAGATGAGTAAAGGGACACATTAATGGTGGTCATAGAAAATGAAGCCTCTAAGAGTGAGTCAATTTTCACTCATGGCAAAATCAGGCTCAGATGATAGTGATGAGAGTAATGAAGATGCAGAGGTAAATTTTCTTGAGGTAAAGAAGAACCTGAAAGACTACTCTCAAAATAAACTTAGGTCATTGTCAGACATGCTAATTGATGTATATCATGCCCTTATCGCTGAGAAAGGTGCACTCATTCATGAAATCAGTAATTCTGAACTCGAAAGAGATAATATATTGGTGTCAAATGGAGATATGAGGGAACAAGTTGATGAGACCAATCAGCTGAATATTATGCTGGAAGGGGAATTAAAAAGGGATACAAAGGCGCATCTTAAAGGAAAGGGCAAAGCCAGTAAAGCTCACTTAGAGCTCGAAGATAAACTCAAAAAAGCAAAACTGAGTCTCACTACCGATATTAAGAGAAGCTAGCAGTTAAAGGAAGACTTGAATAAAATCAAGTTTGATCTTGATAGAGCTCTCAAGTGGACCTGATCTTCTGATGTGATCACTTCCATGAACAAGAGTAAGGGAATTGATAAAAAAGGAATTGGTTTTGTGAAAGAGAAGACCCCCTACAATCCCCACATCAAGTATGTCTTCACCACTGAAAATTATTTGTGCACTCATTATGGACGAGCAGGTTAGTACAAGGAGTCTTGCAAAGCAAGAATTGAATTGGTTCCGAGGAACAGAGAGTTTATCGAAAGGAGAGTAAGTTTGGGTACAAAAGGAAATGGTTCTCAAAAGAAAGGACCTCAGAAGGAGAAAGGGAATGTGCTGCCTGTTTGGACGAAAAGGAACCTGATCCATCCCTTCTATAATTATACGGGACCTAAGCTGGTTTAGGTTTCCAAATCCAAACACTGACATCATGTGTAGGCTGAGGAGAGAGAGAGAAGAAATGAAATAGTTAATTAATCTCCTGAGTTAACATGAGAAGTCTCTCCTCAAATCCTTCACGGCAGGATGTTTGTCTTTTTCATTTAAAGGGAAGGACACATCTCAATATCAGATGCTGCAATTCAAAATTTAATCACTTCAAGGGAAGCAAGAAGGAAGATAAGTAAGATGACAAAGCAGAATGTGAAAATGCTGGGTCAAAAAGTGGATGTGACAGAAAAGGGGGGATGCACACATTGGAAGTACAGTACAACGCATGAACAAGTTTTCAGAATTATTGCTCAGCACTGTCAAATTATCCAGAGACCCGGTCTCTCTGTGACTCAGGTTAGTAGTTCTCTCAGCACTTTCATATGTTTTTTTGACTACTTATAGTACCAAGTCGGTCAAGCGTCTCCCACTTCAAAATTCGAACAATGAATCCCTTGGATCGACGCTTCAATTCTGAACCAATCCCCTTCTCTTATATTCACTCTGAACAGTCATCTCTGTCACCTTAACAACAATTATAGGCTTTTTTATTTTTCTCAAACAAAAAAAAAAACTTGACCGTCAATCTCTCTCTTACATAACGCCTTTCTGGTTCACACCTCTTTCCCACTGCTAAATACTGCCTAGTGTGATAGACCGCTCTCTAACCAAAGCAAAATGGTTCCTGTGTCATCATTCTCATAAAATCCAACCTCCTCAGACCAAAATACCAGTTACTCTGTTTCTCCTGGAGCCAGTAATCGTAGCATTTGGGGGAAATCCACATCTCTGTCCAAGTTGTTTTACTCAAGTCAACAATACTTCTCCATTGACAGTGATGAGAATTCATACCTATCAACATCAAACTCTTCGTCAAAAGGATCGAGTGAAAAAGATGAGGGGATAATTGTGGAAAGTGGTAGCACTGGCACCTCAGGAGACTGCGTTGAAATATACAAAAGTTGACTCTAATGGAGATATATAACTACATTCTGTGCACAAACAAATCTCTGGCAAAACGCCGATAAAAGAAAACGAAGAAGGAAAAATAAAAGAAAATATGAGGGAAGTGGAACGGGCTATTCAATCTGCTACTCAAAAGAGGAAGAGAGCAAGCACGAGTAAGGAACCAGGTTCCTCTAAGAGGATGATGAATTCACCTGATGAGAAAGAAAACGCAGAAAACCAATGGAAACAGAAAGTTCTTTTTGGAATGTTGATCGATACAAGTTTGAGGGAGGAGACTGGCATGAAAGAAAAGTTAGAAATGTTGAAATTTCAAAATTGGACTCATCTTTTTACTCTACCGGGTCCTTGCATGTATGAAACTGAAGTGGTTGAACTATATGCAAGCCTATGTCACCTTGTTAATAGCACATTGGCCCTAACAGTGAATGTGACAGATTTTGTTTTGGATGAATCAGTGCTGCCAGAAATTCTGGGAGTACCAGCTGTAGGGGTAAGGGATGTGACTGGAAGAGCTTCTACCTCCTTCAAAAATGCGATTGTTAAGATTGGATCATCAGCTTACACCGAAAAACTCTTCAAAAGAGAGATCGAGCCTGTATATCAACTGGTTTTTGAATTTGTGGACAAAGTGCTCATACCAAGAATTGGAGGAAGTGTTATCGTCACTTCGATACATTTGGTTCTCACGGAAGCTCTATCCTCCTTTAAACCGATCAATCTACCAGCCATCATGATCGGACACATGATCAAAGTAGAGAGCATTAGGGAAAATGAACCTGGTCTTCCCTATGGCTTCTTCCTGACAAAGGTACTAGGGCATTTTAACGTAAGAACTGGAAAAGCAACCTTAGGAACAACAGAGGACATACTCTCTATGGCTAATCTAGAAGATTGCGAATGTGTCGATGAAGGAACGGGTTCCACCATCTCTGTCCTGACCGAAGCCCTAAAAGCAAGAAATTCAGATATTGAATAGCTAAAGGCTTAGAATACTCTTCTGAAGGATCCGCTGAAAGCAAGAGTGGAAGAACTCCGGCACCAAATGCTTTAGGATCAGGGTGAAATTATTGATAAAATTAACGGGATTCTTCACGATTTAAATCATTCCTAGTAACCCATTCCTAAGCAAACCCTTCCCAGTTTCTGTCCTTCCTCTTCTTTGTTGTCTAGTTCTGTGCTGCTATGTGATGGTCTGTTTCCCTATCTTATCCTATTGGTACAATATTAGTTCGTTTAACATATGATTTTACTATTTAAACTACTATCTATCTTGTGATTGCTATGTTACTGCACCTTTTGCTAGCTTGCTCTAACTTGCCCTTTGTTTTATATATACTACTCCAGTGACTCATGTTAGTGTAACTGGTATCCTATTGGCTGTACCTTATATTTTTTGATGATGCCAAAAGGGGTGAAGATAGTGAGAGATATTATATAGTGATGAAATGAATGGGCTAAAATCGAGGGGAAGAACTGGTTGATTGATTTGTGTTTTAATTGAAAGGACCCTTTAGTGGGTGAACTAGTTTTCGGTGTATTTTGTTGCTAACATATTTCAGGTGCATTGAAAATGATCGTCTACTTCGCAGGGGGAGCAAGTGGGATCTGGTACTCAGGAGGAACATTGTCTATGAGTTTGTCATCATCAAAAAGGGGGAAATTGATAAACTTAAGTGTATTCGTGTTTTGATGATTGTCAAACTGATTCAGAACCAGATAGAGACCTGGTATGCTCTCTGATCTCTGTGCATCTTGCACGGTAAGCAAATATAGCTGTAAAGCTGAGCTACTCACAGCACACAAGTACAACAGTTGAATGGGCCCATGCTTTAGGTCGAATATTGGATAAGTGGTTTGTATCCACCCCACATGCTTCCCACTATTTATACAACATGTTGCAACATATTGTGTATCACTCAAAAAACCTAATCTAAATTGGGCAAAAGCTGCCGTCACATGATTTCAAGTGATCACAAGAACATGTCACTTACAAAATAGAAGAACAAGATCCAGATACAGATTTAGTCTAACTTCTTTTTGTTGTACTAAGTCTTTGTTCTTTTGTGCAAAATTGTAAACCTACTCTTCCCAAAAAGGAAGCTGTTGTAGGTATCTCAAATTCTTAGTAGTTGTTAGACAGTTTACCTTTTATCTATTAAGCGGTACCCTTGGCTAAAGTTAACTTTGGTGTATTAGTTGGGTTTGGCCAGAGGTAGTCATCCTTAGTTTCCTTGGCTAGAGTTAGTCAAGTGGAGGTATTGGCAATTGGTGTATTGCAAAGGTTAAGGGACTACGGGAGTTAGTTCTTAGGTTACATAAGCGTTATTGTAAGGGTGAGGGATTATGAGAATTAGTTCCTAGCTTACGATAGAGTTGTAACCTGAAGTTCCTCGGTTAGTGGAGTTGAAATCCTACTGGGGTAAGTCGTGGTTTCTAATCCCTTGAGCAAGGAATTTTCCACGGTAAAATCTTGCCTTCTGTACTTACTGCATTGCACAGGGGAGCTGGTACTCAACCAGGTCCTTCCGTACTATGTTTGGAGGACGCATAGCCCATAACAGAAAGCCATTTGTGCCTGTGAATCCCTTTAGCTGCAACAGATAAGGATCATGAAACTGTTTTCCTTTTATGCTCAGCTACTCAAGAGGATTTGGCTTTGTTTTGTACAACAAATCTACCATCATTGGGGTCCAAAAGTCGAACTCTTAGATTTTCTAAACGATGTGCTTCTTTCATCATAGTTCTCTTGCCTCAACATGAGCTAAACTTCCCATACTTGGTTTCTTTCTGAGGTACTTCACGAAAATACTCACAATATTATTGTGCACTAAGTCTTTGACTAGCACCCTGAAGGTTGGAGTGTCATGCAATGGCATCATCCATGTAACACATGACTTGGCATAATCTCATAACTTTTCTGTGATCTGACAATAACTAAGCTTGACACAAGTTGATCGACAATCATTCTAGTCACTTCGTGCTTCTTGTGCATGCGAGGCACATTCCTTATGGAGACTATCTCCTTATGCCCTCATTACTGAACTGAGGTTCTTCATTTCTCATGATAACCCTTTGAGTTTTCAAATATTCAATTGGACTTACTGACGATGTACACATCTCTCCCTTAGACCAAAGGTTATGGTGTTATACTTGCGGATCCTTCTCTCTTCTTGGGACCCAACCAACTTTGCTTATCTTCTACAATTCTTTGCACTTTACGTCACCGATGACTCATCTTTCGACTCACTTCTGAGCAATCTTCCTTACTAGGAAAAGTCGAATTACTTACATAGACTGGGAACTAATGTATTTTTAATTGACATATTCTGCCTTAACGACTTAACTCTGCTAACACTATCAATATTAGGAGACCCTTTTTGATAACTCTTAAAGGCTATTCTTCTGTAGTTTGCTCACTTACTGCTTAACTGATTTCTCCTGCAACTTATCACTTTACTTCGAATTTAACTTAAACCCTTTGGGTTCTAACACTCATTCGATATATTCAAACTGATATCTACTCACTAGTGTTAACATGACTAAGGAAATCAAACCGTACCTCTACTAGCTCTGCTGAAATTGCAAATTTACTGTTTCTACTCAAAACTTACTTACCCTTCTTATACTAACCACCTGCTAGCATCATGTTCTCTTGTTCTGCTCTGAATACTAAAATGAAACATAAGGTTATTTCTAACTTCCCTCATCATTCGACTCCATTCTACGGTCGTATACAATCTTTTCTAAGCTATAGACATGGATCAAACTTTGGGCAATTACGTCTCTCTTAAATGAAAGATTGAAATACCTAACCCCAAACTTTCTATACACTTAAAATCATGTCAAACTATACACATTTGGGGTAAACACTTAATCACATAACTTACGAGGGAACTTTTGTTACGGTTCACATTTACGCGGGCGGGGTTAGCGCTCGGAAAAGCTACTTCGAACTCGTTGGTGCTCTTTCGGAATTTGTTTTAAAAGAGTCGCCACCTAATTTTTAGGAAATTAGGAAAACCAATTTTGAAGGGTTTATTCATACACTGTGAAAAAATCCTTCTTAATCCAAAGTTCTAAGTCAGGGTTCTAGTGATCCCCTAGGGAAGGTGTTAGGCACCCTAGTATTAAGGATCCGTACTATACGGTCGACCTTCGAGCTCCAATGTGTGAGTATTTGCATGAACTATTTACTTAGTGTTTATTTCCAGCAAAAAGATTTGTCATGTTGCATATAATTTTGAAAAGAGTTGAATATATCCCCTTTGTATACAAGGTATTTAGGTTCGAATTTATGATATCTGGGTATAATTAATTCCTTTTATATATAAGGATAGTAGTTTTTATAGGAAAATAGAAAGTTGATTTATTTGTTGGTTTTGAGTAACCCAATTTTATCCATGCGTTACTCACACGTGGACCGGGTTAATCCGTCTAGTATGCTTTCAGAATATCCTTACCTAAAGTATTATAATATAAGAGTAATTCAATTTTATTTTGACTTTAAGAAAAAGAACTTTTTGCATGTTTTCGTGTGATTGTTTTTTTTTTTTTTTAGGAAAAAAGGTGGATTATGCCCATGGTTAAAGAATACCATATATACTCGTTTTTTAAAACCTACTTGCATTCATATGTTTATTCTACAACTGGGTCCCAATTTTATTTTAAGGGATAAGCACTTCATTTCATAACCATTTTTTATCAAGATGCCTGGTTTGTTTATTGAATTTGTGGGCCTTTGCCCAGAAAGTATGGACTGGTTTTATAAAGAAGGGCCCAATGGGCTTTAAGACTAAAATGACTTTGTTTGGGTTTTAAAAAAAAAAAACTATATGGATTGATCAGTTAAATCACTCCCTATTCCTAATTATTTTGAAATATAGGCCTTGGTCAAGTTTATTTGATTTGTGTAAAAATCAAATGGGGTTTTTGAGTCCCAAGGGGACCCTCTCATTATTTTTGTTTCAACATATCACGCCAGGTGCGTTTTAACCCACAACAGTTCAAAGAATAGTCGTTTTCTAAAAAGGTCAAGTGGGCTACAACCCAAAATATCAAAGTTTGCTACCAAAACCCAGAACCAAAAAAATACGTTTTCAAATCGTTTTTTTTTAGAAGTAAGGACTTTTGCTCAATCTATTTTTTCCTCTAAATTTTCACACAAGTTATTTACCACTTTTCGCATGTTTGAAATCTTTTCCAGTTTATTACTTATTCAAATTGTAGCGGCTATCTCCTATTTTTGAAATATTTTTTAAAATCAGTATGCATTCCAAAAGATTAAAGAAAATCAGGTGCTAGAGTCAAACTAAACGGCGTATGTGGCGTTTTCCTAAGATGCCTAATTCAATAAAGGGTTCCAATAAATTTGTGGGTTTACAAGTAGCAAAATACAAGAAGAAACTAAATATAGCAGCAATATGATGAAAATGAATGAAATGGGGTGTACCAAACCCTAGCCATTTTCACCCATGGCTGGGACTTCGTATCATTTTTACCCATGATTGGGCTTTCAATATCTTAGCTTCCCTTTCTTCTTTTTGGACTCAAATGAAGGATATATTCCTTATTGGGCTTCTAGCTCAACAAGGCGGCTGGACCTCAGCCCGAGTGGCCATGCAGGTTGGGGGGGGGGGGGGGGTGTGGACAAAGGACCCCGGTTAGTTTATATTTTTCTGTCCCTATCACACATACAATATATACACATATATGCAAAGTATACCACTGCTTTACGAATCCTACTCTATGTGTGAATATACGACATATATATACACAGTATATCACATTTACCTGAGAGACCATGTGAAGCATATGTGTTCTATGTACTCAAACTCAAACATCCCAAATCAAGTGATGGAAGGTCAAGTCATCAACCTCCTTTGATCCAAATGCCGCACAAGTTCCAAGAGGTTTCATGAACCTCCGGCATGGCTGGTCATCCGAGAAGGGTTCAAACTTGACCCCTCTTTACCTAACATGCATCTCAAACCACAACCCAAGAAAACACAGCTTCACATGCACCCCAGATGGCCTAGGGCAAAATGAAATATTCCTGATATACATATGTATGGAATACCTATCATCCTAAAAGCATAACTGAGACCTGTGAAGAGAAAACACAACTGAGGCATGAGACATAAGAAGTTTCTATGAGCACAACACATCCCAGACTTAACTTATCCAAACAAATCACAACAAATTAATCAAAGATAGCTCTAAGCAACATGGGATCAGAAAGATGTGATAAAGTATATAGGAGCACAAAGGGAAATCATCCTCTAAGTATTGTGTCATCATAAAAAATTCAACATACATAAGGTGTATCTACAACTGCATGAACCTAACTCCCAAATGGCTTCTAACAGTTTATGGACACTTCAAGTGAATACTTGGTTATCTTCAAAACATTGTATTCCAAATCTAAATGATCCTTCTTATGAAAGCAAGATGAGTAGGTAGGTCCACATTACAGTCTTAACAGCTATGGCACAATCAAAACCAAGCAAGCACAAACTAGGATCCTCCATTAGTATATTTTTTTTCACAAAATATAATTCAAGTCAAATACAACACTAGAGACCAAATTAGGATCATCTGCAGAACCAACTGTCTAGGACCTTTTAAGCAACTAAGTTTTCATATAGGGTACATGAATCCTAAGTCTAATCTGTCACACCCTTTTAAATGGCATAAGCTAGTAGGCAGGTTGCAGTCTCAAAATGCATAAGGATCTCTTGTTCTTCATTTTAAATGTCCTGACACTTCTTTGATATTATCTTATTGGAAGGGAAATTTAAGTTGACTTAAAGGATGCACTTAGCTATGACAGGATTCTTAACCTTTACTTTCCTTTTAAAATTGACCTAGTGTCATAGATTTCAAACTTTATATGCATAGGAGGAAAACAACTTCACTTTAACATGTCTAGAATGAGACCAACTTTATCTATTATTGGTCCTTCGTATCAGGGTCCGTATGACTTGATTCAAGATAGAAAGAAAGCATGGTTTAGGATTTGAAGAATCATATAGAAAAAATGGGGCCAAATGTACCCCTCCCTATTAATCTACCCTGCTGCCCTGATTACAATAGCACTATGGGTCTTCTTACCCTTCAAAGAATCACTTACTAAGGTTTAGGGTGAAAAGGAAGAAGTAGATTACTTTTCAGAACACAGGTTGCAATCACAAATATACATAAGATATACATAGTATTCAAATTATAAACCTGATTTGCTAAAAGCTATTATGTGTCACCAAATTCTTTTCATAAAGGGGAAAGGTTCCTCCATTTTTATTTATCAAGACAGGCAGTATCCAAAAAAAAAAAAAAAAAAAATCTTTTCCGGTTTTACTTACAGTTTCCAACTAGTCTAAATATCTCCCTAAGGCATAATGAGGCAGACACAATAGACAAAGCCAAATCAGTTCCAACAGGTCATTATAAATGCATAAGCAATCCATTTTCTTTAAGACTCAACAATTTCAACAATGTGACAAGATGATCCCAAAGTGTAAAAGAGTCAGAGGCTATACCCCATAACTGGAGAGGGAGGCCATGACAACCTCTTATTTGGGAAAAAGATACAAATAAGAGAACAAAGAGGACAATTATTTTCCAGAGTAAAACCTTAATCTAAGTTGTTCAGAACTTGAGTAAATCAAAATCAAATTGCCTCTTTTCATTTTTTCTTTCAATACTTAGATTCACAAATTTGACATTCATGGCCTTTTACCAAATTCAGACTCACATATGGGTGAAGACAATCATAGGTTCAAGAGCAAGATATATCAGTCTTTTACTTTTCATGACAGACTACTTCATTCTTCAAGTAAAACCAAATAACAAAGCAGTGTCAGCAAAGAGTTACAAATAAAAGAAACAGACCTCCCCTTTAACATTACCTTCATTTCAATCTTTGTTCCATACCCTTTTTAGCTTCAACATGACTAGATGGTAAAGCTAGCAGTTGTTCTACTAATTATTTGGTAACTATATCGATTCTAGTTGGCTTCAGATGAAGACCTGACCCTGTAGTCTCTATTACTTCCCCTATTTCCTTTACCTTCTCATTAGATTCTACACATTTAGGGAGATAAGTTACTACTAGATGTGGAGCGTATGATGTAGACTATTAAGTCAAGTTATGAATACCATGTGCATGAACAGACAAATTCACACAAGATAAAACAACTTTGAGCAAATCAAGGAAAACAGGATTGACATTTTAGGTATCATGTTTACAACAGCTTCTAGGATCTCTGTCATGAATCATGGACACTTAGCACACACTTGTCAGAAGTCACAGGTGATCACACACAGTCTATCTTAGGTGATGATACAAGCACAGTCACAACCATGAACACACAAGAAAACCATAAACCTGGGGCATGATCCTACTTCACTTTTGTTCCATTATTAGACAACAAATAACAATCAGCTTGTCTTGCCTTATTTTATTCTAGGCATAAGATTATTTAAGAGGGAAGGATCAATGGGACTCCCCACTATCACACTAAGATATTTAGCACAAAAATGCATATTCTTATCTGAACCTTCCTCTATTCATTTAATCCCAAAAAAAAAAAAAAACATCAGAGGCCATATCTAGAAGCACTGGTCAAATCCCAACAGCCTAGTTAACATTTTTTTGCCAACAGGCTTCACCTCACAAATAGAGTAGTTCATGGCTGACTAGAAAATGGTTATGTTTAATTGTAACCACAAGCACGCACTATCATCAATTCAACCAGGTCCAACTGCACTACACATGGACTGTTCACTTCCTTTACCCACTTTTTAAAGTTAAGCTGGATTAGCCACCTTTGTTCTATTCAAGATCATGCTCAGTAAGCCAATCAATAATTCAAGAGGAAAAGGCAAAGGGAAAGGGAAAGGGACCTGCCCATCCCCTCACTCACAACTTCACAAAGTCTCAGGATTTTATGAACAAAGAAGACCAACACAGTTCAACAGCCATCCTTCCTTTTTTTAAAAGAACTTTAACATGACATTTTCGTTTACTCTTATTATGTTTTTACCAAACAGATCACACATTGAACACAGAAACCCACAAGACATGAACATATAAACATAATCAACCTACAAACATATCCAAACTAAGCAGAATATTAAATGCTAAATAAAAAATGAAATAAACTAAATTACGATTTACCTTTTACACGCGCAGCCAAGAGAAGAATGGATTTGAGAGCCTCTGTGCTTCCAAATCTACAAACTCAGCCACACACGAAGAAAATAAAGCAAATGAGGACCAAATATTTCAACCAAAACCCCAACTCTTTGGTTTAGGTTTTCTAAAATTCTTTTTACTAGGAAGTCTTTTGAAAAAATCTAAGTTTTTCACTTCCTTTTTCTAAAATTCTTTTTATATCTCTTTCCTTACTTTTTTTTTTGTTTTTTTTTCCAGTTTTCGACCTTTTTTTCTCAAAAACGAGACCTCTCCTTTGTGCAAAGACTGGGGTTCCATTTATAGAACCGCAAAGTTTGAAATGAAATCCACAAACACCGGTGTGGGACAAAGATTTACCAAAAACCAACGATCCAGATCATAAACAAGTAAATGCGCGGTCAGATCGGCCCTCTTGGGTCGATCTGGCCTAATGAAAATTGACCAATAGCAAAAGACCAACGAAAATAATTGTAAAAGCAACAAATAAAGACAATATTGACAAAAAATTGGAAAACAATATAGCAAAAGGAAGATTTTACCATATTCGGGTAAAGCAGAGCATGAAAATGGAGTAAACATTAAACTTTCACCATTATAGGCATGCACTTACTGCGCATATCAGCCTAGATCTGTGCACGCGCCATTTTTGGCATGAGAGAGGTGAGGATTTAAGGGGCGGCGGCTAGGGTTTCACAGAAATAGTGAGAGAGAGAGAGAGAGAGAGAGACGGTGTAGGGTAGAAAGAAAAGAAAAATGAGAAATGAGGGGTAGAGGGCGGGGGGAGGAGGGGGGGGGGGGGGGCGCTTGATAGTTTTTGAATTAAAGGATTTTGGGTCAGGTCACAGCCTGGTTTGGGCTGGACACGGTCCAAATCTGTGTCTTAATTATTAAATGGCCCTTTTGTATACACCAAGTTTGTATATGCATATACCTTGTGTATATGTATATGTATACTTGATGTATACACATGCATATATAAAACAAGTAATTTAGAGAGAACACTAAAACTGAAAAAGTATTAATTATATAAAAAATTAGGCCGTAATTATTTTATTAAAATAGTTAAAGGAGAGTATTAATTATTTATGGGCCTAAAATGGCCTTTAATGGATTAACCAGTATAATTAAAACATTAAACTATATAATTAGCAAATAAAAAATAAAATTAAACTGGTTTATTGGAAATAAAACATTAACATACTTATTTTGCGAAATAACTCTAATTTCTGTAAATCATGATTTGGCTAATTTAATTATGGTTAAGGCAAAATATATTTAAAAAAGATCAACTTACAGTAATCACCACTTAATTAATTAATTAACCTAATTGAAACATTTATGGGTAATTATGCCTATTTTTGATAAATCCTGCAGATTATTAAAAAAATCAGAAATTTAAAGGGTAAAAATGGTTAATTATCTAATTTACTTAAATTATTCAGACTTCAAAAGATTAAAAGGGAATGAAGTATTTGCAAAAAATTGATACTTTTTAAAATAACTAACTAAATAAAAATCCTTCTCCTTTTTTTCTCTTTTTCTGATTCAATTAAGCTTAACAAAATCTTATAAAATGCTTGTAGAAATAATCATTAATTTCTAAATAAATTTATGATGCATGAAAGTCTCATATATTAATTTAAGGGAAAGAAAACATTAACCTGGACAATTTGTAAAAAAATCATTTAAGGCTTTAGAAATGCTGAGCTCATTTATTTACTACTTGGGAACTCTGAGTGATTAAAATATATTAGGGGAGGTCAAAAATTAGGTGTCAACAACTGTCCCTTCGGTGTTCGGGAATGGCGGGACCATCCCTGAGCAACGAAATTTGACTAACCCTAATTTTTGACTGACCCGGCTCCTTGTACCCTTTGTCTCTATGCAATTTCCACATATGTGGCCGGACCCTAGTTTCTGGGATTCCTACATATCTCATGTCATGTGAGAATTTAGGTTGCTTATAGTTCGACTCAACTAAGGACCTTCAAGTGATTTGGAGAGAAACTTTTCGGGGATCCGAATGTTGTGATCAGGTTTCCCCAGAAGACTTGTTAGGATGTGATCGACTCTCGGGGCTTGATTTTGCCTACATATCACTGGTTCTTAGGAATTAGGTCACCTGTAGTTCGACTTGCTGGAGAAGAGTGTATCCCTTATGCGGGAACATCTTCAGACTTCCCGGTGTGTATCCGACTGGTTGCGTTTTTTTTTTAGTTAAAAAGGACAAAACAAGGTAAGTCGTGGCTGAGTCTGAGACTGGATGGCTTCCTAAATCCTAGCAAAAGAGCTTGACTTTCATGGGCACCCTATCTTGATTGGTTGCTATGAATAACCAAAAGAATGATTCGCCTGCTTCTGCATCTGCTAAAAATCCGCCTGCTAGTAATGCTAACAATAATAATCAGAATGCTCATAATAATGGAAAAGGAAAGGAAGTTGCTAATACTTCTGGTGGAGGGACAGCTCGACTTTATGGGCTGACTCGTAGGGAGGCAGCTGAGGCTTCTGACGGTGTGATTACAGGTATCCTTACCATCTATTCTCATGATGCTTACTCATTGATTGATCCGGGTTTAAATTTATCCTATGTGATCCCTTATTTTGCTCTTGATATGGGTATGAAACCCGAACCTTTGTTGGAACCTTTTGCTAGTGATACACCTTCTGGTGTTCCTATTATTGCTTCTAGAATGTATAGAAATAGTGTTGTTATGATTAAGGGACGTGAGACCGTGGCTGATTTGTATGAACTTGAGATGGTGGATTTTGATGTAATTATGCGGATGGACTGGTTGTCCGCGTGTTATGCGAATGTGGATTGTCGCCATAAGTTAGTTCGTTTCGCCTTTCCCGGCGAGCCTGTTATCGTGTGGGAGGGTGAAATTGCTAAGCCAAGGGGTAGATTTATTTCTTATCTTAAGGCTCATAAGATGATTACTAAGGGATGTATTTACCATTTGGTTGCTGTTAATGATACAAAAGTCGTAGTACCTGAATTTGCATCTGTTCTCATAGTTAGTGATTATCCCAAAGTGTTTCCCGAAGATCCCTGGTATCCCTCCTGATAGGTTATTGATTTTGGGATTGATGTTATTGCCGACACCAAACGTATTTCTATTCCACCTTATCGTATGGATCCAGTGGAGCTAAAGGAGCTAAAGGATCAGTTGAAGGACTTGTTGGATAAAGGTTTCATCCGACCAAGTTCCTCACCTTGGGGTGCTCTAGTCTTGTTTGTTAAAAAGAAAGATGGTTCCCTTAGGATGTGTGTTGATTATCATCAACTTAATAAAGTGACCATTAAGAATAAATATCCTTTGCCTAGGATAGATGATGTATTTGACCAACTTCAGGGTGCTAAGTTCTTTTCAAAGATTGACCTGAGGTTTGGGTATCACCAATTGAAGATAAAGGAAAAGGATATCCCGAAAACTGCTTTCCGTACTCGTTATGGGCACTTTGAGTTTCTAGTCATGTCCTTTGGGTTTACTAATGTGCCTGCTGCATTCATGGATTTGATGAATCGTGTGTTTAAGCCTTATCTAGACCACTTCATTATTGTGTTTATTGATGATATTTTGGTGTATTCTATAAGTCGTGAGGATCATGCAAATCACTTGAGGATAACTTTGACAACACTTGAGGAGAACGAGCTTTATGAAAAATTCTCTAAGTGTGAATTCTGGCTTGAGTCTGTGGCTTTCTTTGGTCATGTGGTGACTGGTGACAACATTAAAGTAGACCCTCATAAAATTTCAGCGGTTAAGGATTGGCCTAGACCAACTAGTGCGACGAAAATTCGTAGTTTCTTGGGTTTGGAAAATTATTACCGAAAGTTTGTGGAAGGCTTTTCGTCAATAGCCTCTCCATTGACTAAATTGACACAGAAGACTGCTAAGTTTCAGTGGTCCGAAGCTTGTGAAAAGAGTTTCCAAGAACTTAAGACAAAGTTGACTTCGGCTCCTATTTTGACTTTACCTTCTGGGTCTGGTGGATATGTGGTGTAGTGTGATGCTTCCAGAATTGGTTTGGATTGTGTATTGATGCATAACGATAAGGTGATTAATTATGCTTCGCAACAGTTGAAGAAGCATGAGAAGAATTATCCGACTCATGACTTGGAGTTGGTTGCCTTGGTATTTGCCTTGAAAATTTGGCGTCATTATTTGTATGGTGAGCATTGTGATGTTTTTACTAACCGTAAGAGCTTGCAATACATCTTCAAACAGCGAGAGTTGAATGTCAGGCAGAAGAGGTGGTTGGAGTTGTTGAAAGATTATGACTTGAACATTTTGTATCATCCTGGTAAGGCTAATGTGGTTGTTGATGCTTTGAGTAGGAACTCTATGGGCACGTTAGCTTATTTGCGCGCACATGACATGCCCATGGGGAGGGAAATTCAAAGACTTACTAGTCTTAGGGTCAGACTTGATGAAACTGAAGATGGGGAGTTAGTGGGAATCACGTCATTACGGTCTGACTTGGTGGAAAGGATAAAATCCAAGTAATATGGTGATGAACTTTTGGCAAAGCTGAGAGATGGAGTGGAAAGGGGTGAGTACACTTCATTTACTGTTGGTACTGGTGATAGTGTTCTGAGGCTGCAAGGACGATTGTGTGTTCCTGATGTTGATGGTCTTCGACAAGAATTAATGATGGAGGCTCATAGTTCTAAGTATTTGGTACATCCAGGATCCACCAAAATGTATAAAGACTTGAAGCAACACTATTGGTGGAAAAGCATGAAAGTTGATATTTCTAACTTTGGGGCTAAATGTGTAAATTGTCAACAGGTGAAAGTTGAACATCAAAGGCCTGGAGGCCTGGCTCAGAATATCGAAATTCCGCAGTGGAAGTGGGAGGAGATCAATATGGATTTCGTTGTGGGTTTACCCCGTACAAAGGCCAAGTTTGATTCGATTTGGGTGATAGTGGATAGACTCACAAAGTCTGCCCATTTTATCCCTGTGAAGACTTCAAATACCGCGGAGATGTACACCAAGTTGTATCTAAAGGAGATAGTTAGATTGCATGGGATTCTGACATCCATCATATCTGACAGAGGTACGCAATTCACTGCTCATTTGTGGACATCCTTTCAGGAAGGTTTGGGAACTAAAGTGAAATTGAGCACTGCCTTTCATCCTCAAACTGACGGGCAGGCAGAGAGAACTATTCAAACTTTGGAAGATATGTTGCGAGCTTGTGCTATAGATTTCAGGGGAAATTGGGATGAACATTTACCTCTTATGGAATTCGCGCACAACAACAATTATCAAACGAGTATTCGGATGGCTCCTTATGAGGCTCTTTATGGGAGGCGTTGTCGGTCACCAATTGGTTGGTTTGAGCCAACTGAACTAGAATTGTTGGGTCCTGACTCAGTTCATGAAGCAATCGAGAAAGTTAATCTTATAAACCTTATCCTTCTCATGTGTTGAACCATGAAGAATTTGAGATTGATGAATCCTTGTCTTATGGAGAAGAACTAGTTCAGATTTTAGATCGCCAAGTTAGAAGGTTGAGAACGAAGGATGTGGCATCGGTTAAAGTGTTGTAGCGAAAACATAATACCGAAGGAGCGACTTGGGAAGCAGAGGAGGACATGAAGAAGAGATACCCTCACTTATTCCCTATTTCAAGTACTTGTTAAAACCTTGTGTCACGACCCGACTAGGGGGCCGCGACGAGCACCCGGTGCTATCCCACCCGGGCACCCCTTGACGTACTTTCACGTAACATCTAGGTGAGCCACATAGTAAAACATACATTTCTATTCATCCATCATACTAGTCCCATTGGACGACAACCTTTCTTATATCATCATAGGCATCTATGCCACATCAATGTACATGGGCCGACGAGGCAAAAAAAAATGATATACGAAATATAGGCCGACAAGGCCAAACACATCTAACCACATACACATGTCTACGAGCCTCTAAGGGGAGTACAACACATCACATAAGCGGGACAGGACCCCGCTATGCCCATACATATGTACACAAAAGAATAAGTACCCAAAAGCTATGGCTCAGAATGAAATGGAGCTCTGCTATGTAGTCCCTGAGAATGTAGCTATGGATCGAGCCTGTCTCCCTGTGCACCTGCGGGCATGACGCAGCGCCCACAAATAAAAGGACGTCAGTACAAAAAATGTACTGAGTATGTAGAGCATGATCAACAACAATATAGAAGCATGATATACAACATATGAGACAACATAGGATGGGAGATAATAATACCGTCGTCATGGCACTTACTTGCTTTCCACAAGGACATTCCATTTCTATTGCGTATCTGTGTACATACATCCATATCCGTACTTAATTACCTTCACATTCATTTTCGTATTCATATTCATGTTTCCATTCATATTCATATTCATAACATATTCTTACTCATATTGATGTCATATACATAGCATATATATATATATATATATATATATATATATATATATATAGCATGCCCGACCATAATGGTTCGGTGTTTCATACATACTTGGCCAGCCAAGGCTCAAGGTCATACATACCTGGCCCTACCAAGGCATCAGGGTTATCCGTACCATCTGCAGAGGTGTGCGCGCGTTACGTAATCATATACATACTCTATACATAGTCATATACATATATTCTGCCCGACATCATAAGCTCGGGGTCTATTATAGCTCTTCATAGACACACATACATATAATAGCTCGTAGGCATCTTTAGCATCATATTATTCTCATCATCATTACTATCATTATCACTGTCATCGTCATTATCATTACATCTATCTTATAGGCCTACTTGTCATACGAGGAACTTAGTACTATCGTAGCATATCAAGCATCGTGAGCTTACTAGCTTGGAAGATCAATCATTTGAAGAAGTCATAGACTTATAGAAGATTTAGACGTTAGGCCAAAGAACCATGCCTTATGAAAGAAGGGTTAGCCTTACATACCTTTTCCGTTCAATTATTCTACACTTGCGCGCTCTCCTCCAATGCTTGTGTTTCTACCTTCATTGAAGTCATACTATTATTAGAATCGATAGCTGGCATATACGATTAAAGCTAGAGAAAATCGGACAGCATCGCCTCTATTTACACAACGTGCCGCCATAACGTATATCAACTCCTAAACGTCAATAACACATTCACAATATCATAACAACAGTCATTATTCATCCACATTATCCACATTTCTCAATTTGCTTCCAATTACCCATATCTATGGTCATAACACAAAACGACGTTCATTCACAAACATTACTCATCTCATGTTCTCCACATCATTTATATCGTATTTACATCGCAATATGTTATAGCCCGCATTTTACACGTTTGGATATTTCGACATCGTCGTGATAAGTTAAGGCAAGACCATTCTTTTAAAAATATTCTAACGTACAAGTTGTTAAGGATATTAATCATGAGTATTATTGGTATGGAAATGTTGAAGAAGTCCAAGGGAAAAAAAAGAGATTCGCAAAATGACCAATGGAAATAATGTGGAAGATTAGGGGCAAAATGGTAATTTTACAAAAGTCCAGGAAAATTCATGAAGGGGCCATGTTGGCCGTGCACTATATGCTCTTATTTTAATTAATGGGGGCTATTTGTAAATTATAAAAATACAATATGGACCCAAGCTTGTTTAAGAAGACATTAGTCTTCTTTTAATTTTAAGAAATTTCTAGAGAGGGGCATGTGCCCCTCACATGCATTTATATATATATATATATATATATATATATATATATATATATATATATATATATATATATATATATATATATATATATATATATATATATGAGTCTACTCTCCATTTAAGACAAAGAAAACAAGAACAAAAAAAAAAAAAGATGAAGAGAGGGAAAGATGAGGGTTTCGGCCATGGCCAAAGAAAATTAGGCCATGAAAATTGTATTCCAAAAATTTATTTCTTTATGCATTCCTACTAATTTTAAGGCTCTCTTTAACATGGTCTAGTTGTTGAAGCAAAAATATTCCTCTTTGTTGCAAGTTGGCAACCTTGGCTAAGTTGAAGAATTGAAGAGAAAAGGTAAGAATTCAACCTTCTTATATGTATTATGGATGGTTGTGCATGTTGTGATATGTAGAAATGAATGGAACTCATGAAATATATATGTATGTGGTATAGCCGAATGGGTGATGTGTGTGGAAAACGATGGATTGAATTCATGTAGTAGTTTGATTGTTGTTGTGTGTAGAGTGGAGAAATGGATGAAATATATGGAAGTATGTGTGTGTGAGTATGGCCGTGTATGGTATGTGTGTGATTAACAATGTGTATGTAGAGTTGTGTTGGGGTGATGAATTAGTTTGTATTCAACATGCTTGTGTGTTGTAGTAACGTGTGGAAAATGGATGAAAATCATGGAATTTGTGTGTTGAAGGGCTGGCCGAAAATGGACTGTTTTGTATGTCCAAGAATGAACTAATTTTATTTAGTATGTTTGGGTTGTTGTGTTGTGGATTATGTGATATAAATGAGAGTTTAATGATCCAAGTTGGTGTCGTAATTGTTGCGGGCTATTTTTGGAAGCCAATTTGAATCAAATGTAGTTTCTTGTAATTATGATAATAATGTTGTTAAAGTGTGGTTTGTTGGTGTAGTTTGTGAAGTTTGAAGAAAGAAATGTGTTGTGATGGTTCCTATGGAAGTTGGAAGATTTCGGGTTCCATGGTGCATCGTTGGGTTGTTTGAATATTTTGTGATTTGTCCGAGGCGTTCTTGAATCTTGTTTAAATAGTTTGGATTAGTACTTGAATGCATGAAGATGGATGTTGGTTTGATTGCATGCGGTTGATTTGAATGAAAGTGGAATGCCGTCAAATTGTATAGAAAAGAGTCACTAATGTTAGAATGTGTTTTGAACCTCTTATTGATGTTGTAGCTTGGTTGTTGGTTGGGTTGTTGTTGAGTTGGGCCGAGCCATATTCTCGGGGTTGGTATATTTACAGGGGAGATGCTGCCGAAATGCTGGCAGAATATAAGTGAATGTGTTTGAAAGGTTAAAGCAAGTATATGATAATGGAACTAATGAAGGGATGAACTTTCTTGCATGTAGACAAACAAGTGGGATGCACAAGCATAACTAGTTGGTCGCACCACAGGTATGTAAGGCTTACCCTTTCATTCTTTTGGCATGTCCTAGAGCTAAGTAGGGTATGACATTGATATATACTTTGGGTTATTCCATTCTATGATCCCGAGTCTATTTGTGATCTGTATGTTCTCCCTAATATAGGCAACTAATAGCCTGGATAGGGGAATCCTGACTTAAGCAAACCTGACATCCGTATTCTGACATAAGTATGTTGGTCTGAACATTCTGATATAAATATCCAGATGAGAGTATTTGGTATAAGTGTTCTGATATGAGATATTATGCTACAAGTAATTTGGAATATGTATCCTGATTGAGTAAAAGCGATATAAGTACTTTGATAGAAATATTCTGATAAAAGTAATTTGACATAAGTATTCTGTAATAAGTAATCTGTTATGGATATTCGAAGAATATGTTTGATTAATCTATTGAGTCTGAATTATGTGCATTCGGTTTCTCACTATTCTGCTCGTGCATATGTTATGATTTCCTTCACCGAGTCCCGGGCCTGTATGTATCGTGCGGATGGTTCGCCGAGTCCTCTGTTGAGGGCCGGGTTCCATATATGAATTCTGAGGTATGATGTGTCCGGTTCCGGGGTACTGTGTTATATGTCCGTCCCCGGTTACCGAGGATATATTATGAAGTATGATGTGTCCGAGCTCGGGGTGCTGTGTTATCTGTCCGCCCCCGGGTACCGTGGTTATGTTATGATGTGTGACGGAGATCGGAGCAAATTTTCTGAAGTATGAGGTGTTATGGCACCAAAGGTAGGAGTGGCGACCACGTTCCTATGTTATCGTGCGCATCCCTTGGCATTGTTCACCGGTTCCTCGGTGTGTTATCTGTCCCCGAGGTTATCATGTATATGATAGGATGTGACCGGTCCCTCGGCGTGATATTTGTCCCCGAGGTTACCGTATGTATGATATGGTATTTGTCCCGGCGTGGTATATGTCCCCGGGGTTACCGCGTATGTGATATGATATCCGATTCCGATATGCATGACTTGTGTTGGAGAGTAAGCATTCTGACCTTCCGTATATTCTGTATTCCGTTTGCTATATGACATCATTTGAGTAATTTGTACGTTCTGTAATCCGTCTGGCATACGAGATGAGTAAGTATGATTCGTGTCTGGAAAAGAAAAATAATAAGTGTTTGGTATTCTGGATAGGCTATTTGTATGTTGTTCTATCTGTCTCAGTCATGGTTTCGTTTTCTGTACTCATGCCTTACATACTCAGTACATATTCCGTACTGACCCCTTCTTCTTCGGGGGCTGCGTTTCATGCCGCGCAGGTACCCACAAATGGATAGACGAGATTCGCTGAAGATGATCCAGTGGATTGGCGGGCTCCATTTCCTCTAGGAGTGCTGCCGAGTCAGAGTATGCATGCTGTGATGTCTGATCAGTATTAGAGACTTTGCAGACAGCGTCGTGGGTAATGATAGTCAGTCTGTAAGCGGCTCCATCAGCCGATATGTCATTTTGTGTTATGTAGTAAATTTTATATAATTACAGATTTGTTAAATTCTGGAAATAGTAAGCAGAAAATTTTGAAAGCTCAACATGTATTTTATTTGTAATTAACTTTCAGAATGCTCAAAAAAAAAAATTAGGTGTGTAATCAGGGTCTGCGGGTTCGCTCGGCTCTGTATGTGAGGTCGAGTGCCCATCACACCCTAATAAGGTTAAGGTGTGACACAATACATCAAGAATCATAACTCAATTCAAACTATTTCTCAAAATGACACTATTCCATGTTCATGACCCATTTTCCATACCCTTCTACAATCCAAGTATTTCAACGCTCAAATACCTTAAACAACATAGAAATATCATGGGTATTACCTTGGATGTTGTAGGAACAAGCTTTAGTTGATAATATTCCACTTGAGCAGAAACCCTAGTTTTCCTTCAATGAGATTTCTTGCCTTGAATGATCTTAATGGGTTCCCTTACACTTGATTCACTTGATTTGTGTTGTTGATCACTAAATATCCTTGAATTCTTGTGGAATAAATGTAGAGAGATGTTTTAGAGAGAAGGGGTGTCATGTGGAAATGAAATAATAAACTTGGTCCCTTATTTAATAACCCAAAATCTGATCTTAAGTGAACAGTCGTCGAAAGTGCACAGTGGTCGTATACACAGTTTATGGTCCGTATTCCAGTTTACGGACCATATTTTGTGGTCGTATTTAATCATAACCGAACCAGAAACTCAGGCTGAGACATGGTGATTTACGGACGCAGTTTACGGGCCGTAAACCACTTTACGGTCCGTATTTCAGGTCGTTTTTAACCATTTCGAGCATTTGACAGAAAGTTGAAATTTTGGAAGCTGAAATACGACATGGCCGTTTACGGACCATATACCACTTTACGGTCCTTAATTCATTTTACGACCACTGGCCAAAGTGCAAATCTGAAACTTTCCTCATTTTCAGAATCTATAGTTAGCCATTATGGGGCATGCCCTATCTCTTATTGCAATTTCCTTTGGAATCTTACTTAGGGTCGTCAAATGTTATTTCTTACTCATGAAAATATCGGTTACTCGTACTTCTCACTAGTTCATTCGCTTGCGTACCAACGAAAAATTTTCCGAGGTGTAACATTCTCCCCCCTTAAGAACATTCGTCCTCGAATGTTAAAGTCTTCGGGGATTCTATAAAAATTTTGCCAGAGTCTCCCTATAATATGGCACTACCATTCTGTCACAACAACCCATAATATCGATGCCTCACAAGGCCACAACATAATAGCAATGAAATTTGGCCACACACGAGCCAAAAGCATAAAAAAGGAAAACATACATACCTTATGGTCTTGATACCTCCTCTTGGATTTCTTCCAAGGGCTGAAACAAATACGGGTATCTGGATCGCATGATTTCTTCCACTTCCCATGTCATTTCCTCTCGTTTACCGCTTCTCCATAGAACCTTAACTGAGGTTTCCTCTTTGTTTCTAAGCCTCCGTACTTGCCTATCTAGTATGGCAATGGGTACCTCTTCGTAGGTCAATTTCTCTGTCACTAGCACATCATTTACTGGGATGATCCTAGTAGGATCTGCAACACATTTTCGAAGCATTGAGACATGGAAAACTGGATGGACTGACTCTAAATCGGGAGGTAGATCTAACTCATAGGCCACTTTGCCTATTTTGCACACGATCTCATAAAGCCCAATATACCGGGGACTAATCTTCCCCTTCTTGCCAAATCTCATAACGCCCTTCATTGGCGACACTTTCAAGAACACCCAATCTTTCACTTGGAACTCTAAGTCTCTTCGATGATTATCCGCATAGGACTTTGGACGACTTTGAGCTGCCAATAACCGATCTTGTATGAGCTTAACCTTTTCTATGGCTTGCTGGACCAAGTCTGGCCCTATCAATTTGGTCTCGCCTATCTCGAACCATCCAATTGGGGATCTACACTTTCGCCCATATAAAGCTTCGTACGGTGCCATTTGAATGCTAGAATGATAACTATTGTTGTAAGCAAATTCAATGAGTGGCAAATGATCATCCCAACTACCTCCAAAATCTATCATACATGCTCGTAACATATCTTCAAGAGTCTGAATAGTACGTTCAGCTTGTCCATCGGTCTGTGGATGAAATGCCGTGCTAAGGCTCACTTAGGTCCCTAAAACTTCTTGGAAAGACTTCCAGAAATTAGCTGTAAACTGAGTCCCTCTATCAGAGATAATAGATGCTGGAACACCATGGAGTCTCACTATCTCTTTAACATAGAGCTTTGCATAATCTTCTGCCACATAGGTCGTTCTGACCGGTAAGAAATGAGCTGACTTGGTGAGTCTATCCACAATCACCCATATAGAGTCATACTTACGTCGAGAACGGTGCAAGCCTGAAATGAAGTCCATGTTAATCACTTCCCACTTCCAAGTTGGGATTTTTATGGCTTGCAACAATCCACCCGGCTTTTGGAGCTCGATTTTCACTTGTTGACAATTGGGACATTGAGCTACGAATTCCGCTTTATCTTTCTTCATCCCATTCCACCAATAGATAGACTTAAGGTCATGATACATTTTCGTCGCTCCGGGGTGGACAGAATAACGGGAACAATGGGCTTCCCTCATTATTTGGTGGCGTAAGCCTGCCACATCGGGAACACATAATCTGCCACGACATCGGAGAACTCCGTCTCCTAAAATATCGAATGATGACTCCTCCTTCTGAGGAGTGAATCTCTGTACTGCATTAGCATGGAATCTTCATATTGTCGCTCTTTCACTTCTGCTACTAGCAACGAGATTGCTATATTCTGAATAGTAGTTCCCCTGCTACCTGAGTCCACTACTCGAACTCCTAGGCTAGCTAGCTGCTGGAGCTCACGAGCCATTTCTCTCTTCTCTGGTCGTACATCACATAAACTTCCCATAGATTTGTGGCTAAGAGGATCAGCTACAACATTTGCCTTTCCGGGGTGATACAAGATATCAACATCATAATCTTTTAGCAATTCTAACCATCGTCGTTGCCGCAAATTGAACTCTTTCTGCTTGAAGATATACTGAAGGCTCTTATGATCCGTATAAATATCCACATGGACACCATATAGATAATGTCTTCATATCTTTAATGCATGAACCACTGCGGCCAATTCTAGATCATGGGTTGGATAATTCTGCTCATGTTTCCGTAATTGCCTTGAAGCATACGCAATCACCTTACCATGTTGCATCAATACACAACCTAGCCCAATGCCCGAAGCATCGCAATAAACAACATATCCTTCCAATCCCTCTGGAAGTGTCAAGACTGGGGCAGAAGTCAATCTATCTTTTAGCTCTTGGAAACCACGTTCACAAGCATCTGTCCACTGAACCTTTGTCGATTTCTGGGTCAACTTTGTGAGTGGTGCAGAAATAGAGGAAAAACCCTCAACAAATCTCCGGTAATACCCTGCTAAGCCCAGAAAGCTACGGACCTCCGTAGGAGTCGTGGGCCTTGGCCAAGCCTTCACGGCCTCAATGTTTTGGCTATCCACTCGAATACCATCGGCTGCAACAATATGCCCTAGGAATGCCACTGAGTTCAACCAAAACTCACACTTGGAGAATTTTGGAAACAACTCTCGAGTTCGAAGGACTCCGAAGACAGTATGCAAATGATCCACATGCTCTGCCTCAGATCTAGAATACACCAAGATATCATCGATAAATACAATCATAAATAAATCCAGGATGGGCCTGAAAACATTGTTCATCAAATCCATAAACACCGCCGGCGCATTTGTTAGCCCAAACGACATTACCCGGAACTCAAAATGACTATATCTTGTCCTGAAGGCTGTCTTAGGGACATCTTTCTCCCTAACTCTCACTTGGTGATACCCGGTCCTCAAATCTATCTTTGAACTCCATTTGGCACCTTGTAATTGATCAAATAAGTCATCAATCCTCGGAAGAGGATATTTGTTCTTAATCGTCACCTTATTCAATTGCCGATAGTCAATGCACATTCTCAAGGAGCCATCTTTCTTTCGGACAAACAATACGGGTGCTCCCCACGGGGATGAACTAGGCCTAATAAAGCCTTTTTCGAGCAAGTCCTTCAATTGCTCCTTCAACTCTTTCAATTCTGCGAGTGCCATTCTATAAGGAGGAATAGATATCGGCTTAGTGTCTGGAAACACATCAATAGCAAATCAATCTCCCGCTCGGGAGGAAGGCCTGGAAGCTCTTCCAGGAACACATCCGGAAAATCATTTACTACGGGAACTGGTTGAAGAGTTGGCGATTCAGCTTCTACATCTTGAACTCGCACTAGATGATAAATACATCCTTTTGTGATCATTTTCCTCGCCTTTAGATAGGAAATAAACCTACCCTTTGGTGACGCCGTATTCCCTTTCCATTCCAAGACTGGTTCTCCCGGAAATTGGAAACGAACCATTTTCATTCTACAATCAACATTGGCATAACAAGAAGCCAACCAATCCATGCCCATAATGACATCAAAACCTACCATCTTTAGTTCATGCAAGTCAACTATAGTACGGGGGTCACATATCACAACTACACAATCTCTATATACTCGTCTAGCTATTACCGATTCACCCACGGGTGTGGACACATCAAAAGGTTTGATCGACTCCAGCTCGACTTTAAATCGACCCGCAATATATGGAGTAACATAGGACAATGTGGAGCCCGGATCAATCAAAGCGTATCCATCATGAGAGAATACCAATAATATACCTGTGACCACGTCAGGAGAAGACTCAAGATCTTGGCGCCCAGCCAAAGCATAAATATAGTGCTGAGGACCGCTAGAACTGGGAACTCTCCCTCTGCCTCTACCATGGCCGACTGGCGCCTATAAGCCTGGCCCCATAGGGCGCATAGGAGATGAAGATCCGGCTACTGACCCTGAAGGCTGGGTCCTACCTCTACCATGTACTGAGGGGCAGTCACGCATGATATGGCCTGGTCGACCACATGAATAGCAAATATCTGAACCCATCCGGCATCGGCCCCAATGCAACTTCCCACACTGGGAACATCGTGGTGCGGGTGGCCTTGCCTGACCCGAATCATCTCTAAACTGAGACCCCGAATAACTCTGACTCGGCCCTGCACGAACAGATCTATCAAATATCTGGCCTGAAAACCGTAGAGGTGCACTGGTCATAGAATAGCCTGCATGTCTAGGAAACTGCTGCCTGTGCCCACCTCTAAACTCACTCATCGGACCTGAAGATCTGGCCCTCTTGCTATGTCCCCTATCTTGCTCACGTTTACTTCTTTGATGTTGCAAACTTTCTTCTAAGTTCTGAGTGTGGGCCTGAATGCGTGCAATATCCATACCGTCCTGAAGGGACGCAGTCAAGCATCTATCCATCAAATGTGGCCCTAGGCCTTTCACAAATCGGTGTACCCGGTCACCATATCCGCTACCATGGCTGAAGCATACCTAGCCAAGGAGTTAAAACGGAGACTATACTCTAGAGCACTCATCCTACCTTGCCTCAAATTTAAGAACTTATCGGCTCTAGCTCGCCGAACTTCTGGAGGCATATAGTGTCGAAGAAAAGCATCAACAAACTCTTTCCATACCGGGGGAGGTGCATTGGCTCCCCGTGAAGCCATCCAAACCGTATACCACTGGATCGAGACATCTCTCAATCTATATGACGCTAGCTCCACCGACTCGGTGTCTGAAGCATGTATCAATCAAAGCGTCCTCAACATAGCATCAATGAAATCTTGAGGGTCCTCCTCCGGCTTTGACCCAAAGAATTCTGGAGGGTTCAAAGTAATAAAGTCACGGGCCCTTGCACTAACAAACCTGTCACCCTGCCCTGTACTTTGCCGCTGAGTCTGAGCAGCAATTAACTGAGTAAGCAAATGTATGGCCTCTTTTACATATTGGCCTGAGGCATGCGGTGGAGGAGCTGGAGGTGCTGGAGCTGGGGCTGAGGCTCCCTCACGCTCCTCAATAATAGGCACTGTCTGGGAGGACTGAGATTGAGCCGCACTCTGCTGCAGCAATACACATCCTAGTTCCACACCAGAAGCATCACAATACACAACATAGCTATCTGGCCCTTCTGGAAGTGTTAGTACTGGAGCTGAGGTCAACCTGTCTTTCAACTCTTGGAAACTACGCTTGCATGCATCGTTCCACTGAAATTTCGCCGACTTCTGGGTTAGCTTCGCCAATGGAGCTGAAATAGATGAAAAGCCCTCTACAAACCTTCTATAATAACCTGCCAAACCCAGAAAACTGCGAACTTCCGTAGGCATTGGCCAAGTCTTCACAGCTTCTATTTTCTGAGTGTCAACTCGGTTGCCATCATCTGAAATAACATAACCTAGGAATGCCACAGAATTTAGCCAAAACTCGCACTTTGAGAATTTTGCATATAATTCCCGAGCTCGAAGAATGCCAAGAACAATTCTTAGATGATCTGCATGTTCTGTTTCTGTGCGAGAATACACTAGAATATCATCAATAAATACTATCACGAAGAGATCCAAAAATGGCCTGAACACATTATTTATTAGATTCATGAACACTGCCGAGGCATTTGTCAACCCAAACGACATCACTCGGAACTCATAGTGGCCATACCTCGTTCTGAAGGCTGTTTTGGGAATATCTTCTTCTCTAATTCTAACTTGATGATAACCAGATCTCAGATCAATCTTGGAGAACCACTTAGCACCCTGTAATTGGTCAAACAAATCGTCAATTCTGGGGAGGGGATACTTGTTCTTTATTGTTACCTTGTTCAGCAGTCTATAATCGATGCACATCCGTAGAGATCCGTCCTTCTTTCTTAC
The DNA here is from genome assembly GCF_019175385.1 of Lycium barbarum. Lineage (NCBI taxonomy): Eukaryota > Viridiplantae > Streptophyta > Magnoliopsida > Solanales > Solanaceae > Lycium > Lycium barbarum. The sequence goes on along the minus strand of NC_083347.1, from coordinate 72,727,764 downwards.
GAACAAGACTGGTGCTCCCCACAGCGATGAACTGGGCCTTATAAACCCCTTTTCGAGCAAGTCCTTCAACTGTGCCTTCAGCTCTTTCAATTCTGCCGGAGCCATTCGATAAGGAGGAATAGAAATGGGCTCAGTGTCCGGCAATACATCAATAGTGAAGTCAATTTCCCTCTCAGGAGGAAGACCTGGTAGTTCGTCTGGAAATACATCTGGGAATTCATTCACTACCAAAACAGATTGGAAAGCTGGGGACTTTGCCTCGGTGTCATGAACCCGAACTAGATGATAAATATAGCCTTTAGCTATCATCTTTCTTGCCTTAAGGTAGGAAATAAACCTACCCTTTGGGGATGCCGTATTACCCTTCCATTCAAGTACGGGCTCTCCCGAAAATTGAAATCGAACCATTTTTGTTCGGCAATCGACATTAGCATAACATGAGGCCAACCAATCCATACTCATAATTACATCGAAATCTATCATTTCAAGCTCAATCAAGTCGATTTTAGTCTGGCGATCACATATCACAATGAAACAATTTTTGTATACTTCCCTCGCTATTACCGGATCACCAACCGGAGTGAATACCTCAAAAGGTTTAATGGGCTCGGATTTAACCCCAATACAATTCGCGACATACGGAGTAACGTAAGAGAAAGTGGAACCCGGATCGATCAAAACATATACATCACGGGAAAATATAGTCAACGTACCTGTGACAACATCTGGGGAAGACTCAAGATCCTGTCGCCCAGCTAAAGCATATACGCGAAGCTGAATGGCGCCTGAGGTAGATGCTCCCTCGCTGCCTCTGCCTCTACCTGCTGTAGTCTAAGGAGTCTGTGCTATCGGGCATACTGAAGAAGACCCAGCTGCTGATCCCGTAGGCTGAGTCCCAACTCTACCCCTTGCTGAACGGCAATCTCTCATCATATAACCAACCTGCCCGCCGACGTAGAAAGCATCCGAACCCTGACGACATTGTCCGGAATGCAGTCTACCGCACTGGCTGCACCGCGGTACTGAGGGTCTCCTCTGACTAGAATCTCCCCTAAACTGAGAACCTGAGGCCCTCGAACTCTGGCCCTGTCCTGTTTGAAAAGAACGATCAAACCTCCTATCTGAGAATCTGGGAGGTGCATTAGTCGCTGACTGACCTGACTGCCTAGAATGCATCTGTCTCGGTCCCCCTCTATAATCACTGCTTGCTCCCATAGATCTAGCTCTCTTACCTTGCCTTATGTCATTATCACGATCACTTCTCTGCAGCTGTTGTCGTTCCTCAAGATTCTGAGCATGTGCCTGTATTCGAGAAATATCCATCCCGTCTTGCAAAGAGGCCGTCAGACAATCTCTAAACAAATGTGGCCCCAAACCACTCACAAATCTGTGCACACGATCGCCCATATCGGCCACCATAGTCAGGGCATACCTGGCCACAGAATTAAACTGCATGTTATACTCCCGAGCACTTATGCTTCCTTGCTTCAGATTCAAGAACCTTTCCGCTCTAGCTTGGCAGACCTCGGGCGGCAAATAATGGTGAATGAAGGCATCAACAAACTCTTGCCAAACGGGGGGAGGTACATTTTCTGTCCTCGATGCTATCCAGTTGTTATACCACAATACCGCCACATCGCGGAGTCTATAAGAAGCCAACTCTACTGATTCGGTCTCAGAAGCATGCATAAGTTTCAACGTCCTCAGCATCTCTTCAATGAAGCCTTGTGGGTCCTCATCTGGCTTCGACCTGAAAAATTCCGGAGGATTTAAAGTCAGGAAATCACGGGCTCTCGTACTGGCGGAACGATCACTCGGGCCCGCACTCTGCCGTTGTGCCTGGGCGGCAACCAATTGCATCAATAGATGAATAGCTTCGGTCACTTGTTGACCCGAAGCAACTGGTGGAGAAATTGGGACTGAGGCTCCTCCTTGCTCTTCTTCATTGGGCGAGGCCTTATTTTGTGATTCGCCCTCCTCTACATTTTTCAGAGGCTCTCTTTTTGCCCGTCTTTTCATCGTAGTTTTGCCCTTCTGGGCGGCTGTGGCCTTTCCTTTTGGCGGCATTCTGAAATCATAACACACTTTTAAGAGGGATATAATCTTAGGCATGACTCTATCGCACGATCTCATAAGAAGAAAGACGGTCGTTTTCCTAAATGCCCTGTAGCCTCTTGTTTATTAGCGTGGCGCGCAACACACCATAAACAAGACTCTACTAGACACGGCTCGTAGAAACTTCCTAGGACTGAACCGCTCTGATACCACTTCTGTCACGACCCAGCTAGGGGTCGCGACGGGTACCCGAGGCTGACCACCGAGCACCCCTTATTTCCTCACTGGTCATAGTCATTTACGCTTCTTTATCATTCGTAATTGTATGAAAATCATTTTCCGGTGGAAAACACAAACAGTATATATATATATATATATATATATATATATATATATATATATATATATATATATATATATATATATATATATATATGCAAATGCCTCATTAGGCCATCAAAACAATATATATAATGTATACATGCATGCTGTAATAAACTTGTGAGACCATCTAATCCACACTACGCATCTACGAGCCTCTACTGACATACTATACATATAGATGGAACAAGGCTCCGTCATGCCCAAAATATACACATGTACCAAAAGGATAATCATAAGCACCTCCGGACAATGGAGTGCTTTCAATCAGCTGACAACTCTTAAGAATCCGGATCGAGCTCGCCTCCCTGTCTACCCGTGGGCATGAACACAGCGTCCAAAGAAAATGGACGTCAGTACGAATGTTGTACTAAGTATGAGAGGCATGAACAAAAACAACACATCAAGAAAGTAAAGGAGGCATCAAGTATGGAGCAACTGTACCTGACTGGGAATCATATGAAAAGTAATGCATGCTGACTTAGTTTTATGCTTATCATCATCTCATGTATGCATATCATATGTATATATATCTAAACTGCCCGACCATATAGGTGCGGTGTGATAATCAGTAACATTAGCCCGCGTCCAGGCCTCCCGCGTCCGGGGTACCATCTCATGCCACCCACTAGTAGTGTCTGCCCATGCCAACTGGCTATGGTGTATCGTATAGCTGCCCGCTTTCGCGGTGACTGCCCGGCCAACTTGGCCCGGTGTGATGCAATCATGACATGCTCATCATAAAATATTTATAATGATATGCTTATCAAAATATACTTATCATCATACATGCACAAGGACTCTAGAACGACTGCATTCTTTCGAGGTGACGTAAGGTCGTGAACCCTCGATTCCATTATGAGCATTTATGAACATTCTGCCTCACCTTGAAGGGATTAGGATATAAGGTGAGTGTATATAAGTAACAACATCATTTACTTTATAAGAACGTCACATCATATATCTTGACTCATGTAGCTATGCATGATCTTAGGCTCTTGGCTTTCCGGGATATAGGAGAATCATGAAAAGGGAAAAGAATCATGTCATGGGATTCATGCCATAGAAAGGAAAGGACTAGCCTCACATACCTTTGTCGCTTAGCTAAGCTATCGTTCGCTTGTTCTCCTTCAATATCACGTTGTTACCTTCACGAGAGAATACGCATTACAATTAGTCAATCGACCATAAGAACGCATCGTTATTTCTAGAGAAAATTGGGCAGCGTTTCCTTTGTGTCTACTACTTTTCTCATGTTCTATTTCAACTCCCAACATTTACAACTCACTCACAATATCGTATCAACATTCATCACTTGTCTATATTTAGCAAAATCCACTATTTTTCTCCAATTTCTCCACATTCAATGGTTTTAGCTCATCATCATAATTTTGCTCACTTCACACCTATTCCATGGTCTATACGCCATTTATAACATATTCATCATCACAACATATCAACGTTCATGATTCCATTCAACTATCATTCAATTGTGACACTATTCACTAAGTAATGACCCATTTTCTATGTTCTTCTAAATTTCAAGCATCTTAACTTTCCAATACCTTAAATAATATGATAAAGTCATGAAACATACCTTAGATGATTGTGGAACAATCCTATAGTGGAATCACTTCTTTAGCACCAAAACCCTTCTTCACCTCTTTTGGAATTTCTTGAAGGAGATGACTTCCAATTAGGTTTCATACACTTTGTTTCATAGATTTGGTGTTGATGATCATTGATTTCCTTGGTATTCTTGTGGTTGAAGTGTTTGGAGTGTTCTAGAGATTTCTTGAAGGTTATAGATGAAGTATGAATGAAAATGAATGAGAAAGTCACTTATAATAATCACAAAATCTGATTTTTAATGAACCGTCGTCGAGGTGTACAGTGGTCGTAAACCACTGTTTACGGACCGTATACTAGTTTACGGGCCGTATAACGTGGTCGTATTTAAGCATATCAAAACAGAAAGGTTTACTGGAGTCATGATGGTTTACAGCCACAGTTTACGGGTCGTATTTCAGTTTACGGTCCGTAAACTGGGTCGTATTTTACCATTTAAACTTGGACAGAAAGTTGAAATTTTTGGAATGTTGGAGGACGATGGCAGTATACGGTCCGTAAATCACTTTACGGGCCGTATTCTATTTTACGACCACTGGCTGAATTGAAATTCTACAACTTTCTTATTTCCAAAAAATTCATGAATCGCCATTCCCTACTTAGTAAAACGTCGCACACTCATACCCTTCGTTGGTCTATTCATTGTACGTGTACGGGGACTTTTCCGAGGTGTAACAGGAGACCTCCGGTACCGCGGTGCAGCCAGTGTGGTAAATTGCATTCCGGACGATGTTATCAGGGTACGGATGCTTGTTATACATGTGGTCAGACCAGGCACATGATGAGAGATTGCCCGTCGGTGAGAGATAGGGTTGGGACTCAGCCCATAGGTTCAGCAGCGGGATTTTCTTTAGCATGTCCGACAGCATAGAATCATCAAACTCCAGCAGGTAGAGGTAGAAGCAGAGGGGGAGCGTCTACTTCAGGTGTTGTTCAGCCCCGCGTATATGCTTTGGCTGGGCGATAGGATCTTGAGTCCTCCCCAGATATGGTCACAGGTACATTGACTATATCTTCCCATGATGTATATGCTCTTATCGATCCGGGTTTCACTTTCTCTTATGTTACTCCATATATTGCTGATTGTATTGGGGTGAAACCCGAGCCAATTAGACCTTTCGAAGTGTTCACTCCGGTTGGTGATCCCGTGATAGCCAGACAAGTGTATAAGGATTGTGTCATTGTGATATGTCATCGTCAGACTAAAGCTGATTTGATTGAGCTTGAAATGGTAGATTTCGATGTAATCATGGGCATGGATTGGTTAGCGTCATGTTATGCTAATGTTGATTTCCGGGCGAAAGTGGTCCGATTCCAATTTCTGAGAGAGCCCATACATGAATGGAAGGGTAATACGGCATCCCCAAAGGGTAGGTTTATTTCCTACCTCAAGGCAAGGAAGATGATAGCCAAGGGCTATATTTATCATTTAGTTCGAGTTCATGATATAGAAGCAGATTCGCCAACTCTTCAATCTGTTCCCGTGGTGAATGAATTCCCAGACGTATTTCCAGACGAACTCCCAGGTCTTCCTCCAGAAAGAGAAATTGATTCGGACACCGAGCCCATTTCTATTCCTCCTTATCGAATGGCTCCGGTAGAATTGAAAGAGCTAAAAACACAGCTGAAAGATCTGCTTGACAAGGGGTTTATCAGACCCAGCTCATCGCCGTAGGGAGCACCAGTCTTGTTTGTGCGAACGAAGGACGGATCCTTACGAATGTGTATCGACTACAGGCAATTGAACAAAGTGACGATAAAGAACAGATATCCTCTTCCAAGGATTGGTGATTTATTCGATCAGCTGCAAGGTGCTAAGTGGTTTTCAAAAATAGATTTGAGGTCGGGTTATCATCAAGTGAGAGTTAGAGAAGCAGATATTCCTAAAACAGCTTTCCGAACGAGATATGGCCACTATGAATTTCGAGTAATGTCATTCGGGTTGACTAATGCTCCGGCGGTATTCATGAATTTCGTGAACAACATATTCAGGCCTCTCTTGGATCTATTTGTGATAGTATTTATCGATGATATTCTGGTGTATTCTCGCACAGAATCAGAACATGCAGATCATCTGAGAATTGTACTTGGCTTTCTTCGAGCCCGAATTGTTTGCAAAATTTTCAAAGTGTGAGTTCTGGCTGAATTCTGTAACATTCTTGGGCCATATTATTTCAGATGATGGTATCCGAGTCGACATTCAGAAAATTGAAGCTGTGAAGACTTGGCCAAGGCCTACGATGCCCACAGAAGTTCGTAGTTTCCTGGGTTTGGCAGGATATTATAGAAGGTTCGTAGAGGGCTTTTCATCTATTTCAGCCCCATTGACGAAGCTAACTCAGAAGTCCGCTAAATTTTAGTGGGACGATGCATGTGAGCGCAATTTCCAAGGGTTGAAAGACAGGTTGACCTCAACTCCGATCTTAACACTCCCAGAAGGGTCAGATGGCTACGTGGTATACTGTGATGCATCCGGTGTTGGACTAGGATGCGTATTGATGCAGCACGGGAAAGTTATTGCATATGCTTCGAGACAATTGCGGAAACATGAGAAGAATTATCCAACTCATGATCTCGAACTAGCTGCGGTTATTCATGCCCTAAAAATATGGAGGCATTATTTATACGGGGTGCACGTTGATATCTATACAGATCACAAGAGTCTCCAGTACATTTTTAAACAGAAGGAGCTGCATTTACGGCAGAGGCGATGGTTAGAATTATTAAAAGATTATGATGTTAATATTTTATACCACCCCGGGAAGGCGAATGTAGTAGCCGACGCACTTAGCTGCCGATCGATGGGCAGTTTATGTGAAATCCCTCCGGAAAGGAAAGAGATGGTTCAAGAACTTCACCGATTAGCAAATTTGGGAGTGCGTATAATTGATTCGGGCGATGCCAGAATTAGTATAAATGATTCCACAATTTCATCCTTGGATATGGAAGTGAAAGAACGGCAGTGCGAAGATCCGCAGTTATGTCGTTATAGAGACACATCTTATGGGAAAGAAAAGTCTCCGTTTGAAGTCTCTATGGATGGAATTCTTAGATACCGAGGCAGGTTATGTGTGCCGAATGTGGCAGATTTGCTCCAACGGATTCTAGAAGAAGCTCACTATTCTCGGTACTCTATTCATCCAGGTGCAACAAAAATGTATCGTGATCTCAAGATGATGTATTGGTGGGATGGCATGAAGAGAGACATAGCAGAATTCGTAGCACAATGTTCAAATTGCCAACAGGTAAAAGCTGAACATCAGAAGCCAGGGGGCTTGTTACAGGCAATAGAAATCCCTACTTGGAAATGGGAAGTGATAAACATGGATTTCATCGTGGGATTACCCCGTTCCCGTGGCAGGTATGACTCTATATGGGTGATCGTGGATAGGCTGACGAAAGCAACCCATTTTCTTCCAGTCAAGACCACGTACTCAGCAGAAGACTATGCAAGGTTGTATCTCAAAGAAATTGAGCGACTCCATGGAATCCCATTATCTATCATCACAGACAGAGGGGCACAGTTTACAGCCAAATTTTGGAAATCCTTTCAAGAAGGTCTAGGCACTCAAGTGAAGCTTAGCACGACATTTCATCCACAGACTGACGGACAAGCTGAGCGTACTATTCAGACCTTGGAGGATATGTTACAAGCATGTGTGAAGGATTTTGGTGAAAGTTGGGAAGATCATTTGCCGCTAATTGAATTTGCATATAACAACAGCTATCATTCCAGTATACAAATGGCTCCATATGAACCTTTATATGGAAGGAAATGTAGATCTCCAATCGGATGGTTCGAAATAGGAGAAGCACAGCTAGTGGGCCCTGAATTGATCCAACAAGCAATAGAAAAAGTCAAGGTGATCCAAGATCGGTTGTTGACAGCTCAAAGTCGCCAAAAGTCCTATGCGGACAATCGCCGACGAGACTTGGAATTTCAAGCCGGTGATTGGGTGTTCTTGAAAGTGTCGCCAATGAAAGGGGAGATGAGATTTAGTAAGAAAGGGAAGCTAAGTGGGTTAGGTAGCCTATGAATTGGATTTGCCTTCGGAACTTGAATCAGTCCATCCAGTCTTCCACGTTTCGATGCTCCGCAAGTGTGTTGGAGACCCCACCAAGATTGTCCCGGTAGCCGATGTGCAAATAACGTAAAAGCTAACCTATGAAGAAGTACCTATTGCCATCCTAGATAGGCAAGTGTGCAAGCTTCGAAATAAAGAGGTAGCGTCAGTCAAAGTATTGTGGCGAAACAACAACCGGGAAGAAATGACTTAGGAAGCAGAAGAGAGCATGAAATCCAAGTACCCACACTTATTCCAACCCCGGGAGAGATCCAAAACGAAACGCCGACGATATGAGGTATGTACGCTTCATTTTTATGCTTTTGGTCGTGTGTGGCCACGGATATGTTGATATTGTGATGTAGCCCTCTGAGGCGATGATATTATGGGTTGTTGTGACAGGTTGGTAGTGTCAAATTACAGGGAAAACTCTGGCGGAATTTTCGTAGAATGCCAGGTGTTTAACATTCGAGGACGAATGTTCCAAAAAGGGGGGAAGAGTGTTACACCTCGGAAATTTTTCGTGAGCCAGCCATGAATAGACCAACGAAGGGCATGAGTGTGCGATGTTTTACTAAGTAGGGAATGACTATTTATGAACTTTGGAATTAAGAAAGTTGCAGAATTTCATTTCTGCCAGTGGTCGTAAAATGGAATACGGCCCCGTAAAGTGATTTACGGACCGTAAAGTGCCATCGTCCTTCAACATTTTAAAAATTTCAACTTTCTGTCAAATGCTTCAAATGGTAAAAAACGACTTGGAATACGGACCGTAAATTGAAATACGGCCCGTAAACTGAGTCGTAAACAGCCATGATCTTCAGCCAACCTTTCTGTTTCTGATATGCTTAAATACGACCGTGGGGGACGGACCGTAAACCAGTATATGACCTGTAAAGTGGGGTTTACGACCACTGTTCATAAAAATAAGATTTTAGCTATTAAAAAGGAGGGACCCAAGTTCATTTTCTCATTTCATCTTCACGAAATTTCTCCCTAGAAATCTCTAGAACACTCCAAACACTTCAACCACAAGAATACCAAGGAAATCAATGATCATCAACACCAAATAGATGAAACAAAGTGTATGAAACCTAATTGGAAGTCATCTCCTTCAAGAAATTCCAAAAGAGGTGAAGAAGTGTTTTGGTGCTAAAGGAGTGATTCCACTCTAGGCTTGTTCCACCATCATCTAAGGTATGTTTCATGACTTTATCATGTTATTTAAGGTATTGGAAAGCTAAGATGCTTGAAATCTAGAAGAACATAGAAAATGGGCCATTACTGAGTGAATAGTGTCACAATTGAATGATAGTTGAATGGAATCATGAACGTTTATATGTTGTGATGATGAATACGTTATAAATGGCGTATAGACCGTGGAATAGGTGTGAAGTAAGCAAAAATTATGATGACGAGCTAAAACCATTAAATGTGGAGAAATTTGAGAAAATGGGGGGATTTTGCTAAATATAGATAAGTGATGAATGTTGATACGATATTGTGAGTGTTGTTGTAAATGTTTGGGAGTTGAAATAGAACATGAGAAAAGCAGTAGAAACAAAGGAAACGCTGCCCAATTTTCTCTAGAAATAACGATGCGTTCTTATGGTCGATTGACTAACTATAATGCGTATTCTCTCGTGAAGGTAGCAACGTGATATTGAAGGAGAACAAGTGAACGATCGCTTAACTAAGCGACAAAGGTATGTGAGGCTAATCCTTTTCTTTCTATGGCATGAATCCCATGATATGATTCTTCTTCCTCTCCATGATTCTCCTATATTCCGGAAAGCCAAGAGCTTAAGATCATGAATAGCTATATGAGGCAAGAGATATGATATGACGTTCCTATAAAGTAAATGATGTCGTCTATTTTATACACTCACCTTACATACTAATCCCTTCAAGGTGAGGCAGAATGTTCATGAATGCCCAAAATGGAATCGAGGGTTCACGACCTTACGTCACCTCGATAAAATACACTTGTTCTAGAGTCCCTATGCATTCACAATTGTGAGCATATTTTGATAAGCATTTTATTATAAGTATTTCATAATGAGCATGTCATAATCATATTACCCCAGGCCTAGTTGGCTGGGCAGTCACCGCGAAAGCGGGCAGCTATACGATACACCATGGTCAGTTGGCATGGGCAGACACCACTAGTGGGCGGCATGAGATGGTACCCCGGACGCGGGAGGCCTGGACGCGGGCTAATGTCACTGATTATCACACCGCACCTATATGGTCGGGCAGTTTATATATATATATGATATGCATACATGAGATGATGATAAGCCTAAAAGTAAGTCAGCATGCATTACTTTTCATACGATTCCTAGCCAGGTACAGTTGCTCCATACTTGATGCTCCCTTTATTTTCTTGATGTGTTGTTATTGTTCATGCCTCTCATACTCAGTACAACATTCGTACTGACGTCTGTTTTCTTTGGACGCTGTGTTCATGCCCACAGGTAGACAGGGAGGTGAGCTCGATCTGGATTCTTAGGAGCTGTCAGCTGATTGAAAGCACTCCATTGTTCGAATGTGCTTATGATTATTCTTTTGGTACATATGTATATTTTGGGCATGACGGAGTCTTGTTCCGTCTACATGTATAGTATGTCAGTAGAGGCTCGTAGATGCGTAGTGTGGGTTAGATGGTCTCGCGAGAAGCTTTTATGTGTATGTATGTATTATTTTGATGGCCGAGAGGCTTATGTATACAAAAGTATTTTTATTTTCCCAAATGAAAAGATGATTTTCATATGTCCTAAGCATGAATTGATAAAAGAGCGTTAAATGGGTAAGGTGAGTAGCAGAACGAGTGGTGCTCGGTGGCTAGCCCCGGGTACCCGTCACGGCCCCCAGCCGGGTCGTGACAATGGTAGTCAAATTAAAAGATTTTTTTTGGAAATTAACCTAAGTCCCTCATTTAAAGTACATAGTGCACAAGTTGGCTAAGGGCTCGCGGCCCCGCCCATGGTAACTATGCACATGAGAAAATCGAGCAACATCCCCAAAATAATTCAAATTCGAGACCAACTATTGAAATTTATATGAAATTAAACCTGAAAATCATGAGAACTCGTGATAGGGGACAAAGCCCCTCAAAAATCCGACGAAGAACAGCCGTGGATTGGCTTGAATTGGCCATCGACGGTGGAACCCTAGAACAAATAATAAATCGCCTGAGAAAGAGGAGAAGAGGGGTCGGGGAAGTCAAATGAGAATGAGGGGGGTGGACTTCTCCTTTTTTTTTTTTTATAAATCCCCATTTAAAAAGTTTAAAATGACCCATCCTTTTAATGAAAACCCTTTCCCAAACAATGTACTCATTTAAAAAATAAAATACATATTCTTTAAAAACATATTCGTCTAACACTTCCTTGTAAAATAACTTTTGACGAAAGCAATATTTATAATACGTAGTTTTAAAATACGATCTTTAAAAAAATCCCAATATTGACATAGTTCCGAGCAATATCTAAAAATGTGAAAATGCGGTCAAAATGAGCCATAATTCATACGTCGTGTTTAATTAATAATTGTGGTAGTAAATAATTCGTAATTCTCAAATCATATTTGTGGTAGTAAATAACTCATAATTTTCCTGTAATTGTCAATTTTTTTATGAAATATTAATTAAATGTCAATTTTTACAATTTTCTCGGGATTTTTTTAAAATTTTAATTTTAAGGGTTTATCCTTACTCCGTTTTGGACTTGGGAATTTTAAAAATTAAAATACGTGTCTTATGAGGTGAAAATTAGGTGTCAATAGAGGAAACAGAGGCAGTTAATCTAGGAAACAAGGAAATGGTTCGAAAAACCAGGATAAGTGTACATTTGACAGAACATGAGAAAGAAAGGTATCGAAGTCTGCAGAAAGAGTATGAAGATGGTTTTGCTGGGTCATATGCCGATATGCCCGGTTTGAGTACAAACATTGTCGCTCATAGGTTGCCAATTCTAGAGGGATTCACCCTGGTAAAGCAGAAAATCAGATAGCCTAAGGTCGATGTTAGTATCAGAATTAAAGAAGAAGTAGAAAAATAGATTTAGTCGGGGGTCGTGGAAGTGACACCCTACCCAACATGGCTGGCAAGCATAGTCCCAGTTCCAAAGAAGGATGGGAAAATAAGAATCTATGTGGACTATCGTGATCTTAACCGTGCTAGTCCAAAAGATAACTTCCCACTTCCCAACATTCACATACTTATTGATAATTGCGCTAACCATGAGGTGCAGTCTTTTGTTGATTGTTACGCAGGCTATCATCAAATACTGATGGATGAGGAAGATGCTCAGAAAATGGCGTTCATCACATCGTGGGGAGTATATCACTATCGGGTAATACCTTTTGGTCTCAAAAAAGTTGGTACTACCTACATGAGAGCGATGACAGCCATCCTTCATGATATGATACATAGAGAGATCGAGGTGTATGTGGACGACGTTGTCATCAAATTCCGAGTTAGTAATGATCACCTTGAACATCTGAGAAAATTCTTTGACAGACTTCACAAATATGATTTGAAGTTGAATCCTGCAAAATGTGCATTTGGAGTGCCCGCTGGAAAATTTCTAGGATTCATAGTCAGTCGTTGTCGTATTGAGTTGGATCCCACAAAGATCAAAGCAATTCAAGAACTCCCACCACCATCAACAAAGAAAGAGGTCATGAGTTTCTTAGGAAGGTTGAATTACATTGGACGCTTCGTCGCTCAGTCCACAGTAATTGTAGAACTAATTCTCAAACTCCTCAAGAAAGATGCTCCGACTAAATGGACAGAAGATTGTCAGAGAGCCTTCGACACAATCAAAAGATGCTTGTCAAATCCACCCGTTTTGGTCCCACCAAGGCCGGGAAGCCTTTTACTGTTGTACATGTCAGTATTGGAGAATGCTTTTGGATGCATGTTGGCACAAAATGACAAAACAGGTAAGAAAAGAGAGCCATCTATTACATCAGTAAGAAGTTTACACCCTGTGAATCTAGCTATTCCTTGGTGGAAAAGACATGTTGCGCTCTAACCGGGATGTCTCAGAAATTAAGACATTATATGGCTTCATACACGACTCATTTGATATCAAGAATGGATCCTCTAAGGTACATCTTTCGCCAACCTATGCCGACAGGGAAGCTGGCCAAAAGGAAAATGCTATTGAGTGAGTTTGACATCCAATACATGGCACAGAAAGCAGTTAAGGGGAAACCATAGCAGATTTACTGGCAGGAAGCCCAGTGGATGATAACCCCGTACCTTTATGGGCTTACTTCTCGGATGAAGAAGTGAGGACAATTGAGGGTGAAGGAAATGAAGATGAATTAGGCTGGAAAGTATACTTTGATGGAGCAGTCAACTTTAAAGGATCAAGAATAGGAGCCATCGTGGTTTCAGACTGAGGTCAATACTATCCAGTAGCTGCCAAGTTAAACTTCAGTTGCACCAACAACATGGTTGAATACGAAGCATGTATCTTGGGTCTACGTTTAGCCCTTGACATGGATGTGAGAGATCTTCAGGTAATTGGCGACTCAGATCTATTAATTCATCAAGTTCGAGGAGAATGGACCATAAAAAATGAGAAGATCATACCATATGTTGGACTTGTACAAAGATTGGCGAATCGATTTCAAGAAATCAAATTCTATCATATACCAAGAACCCAAAATGAGTTTGCTGATGCATTGGAAATGATAGTATCCATGATTAAACATCCTCACAGGAAGTACATCGATCCTGTCAAAATCGAAATAAAGGATCAACCAGCCCATTGTGCTTTTGTAGAAGCATATATTGATCGAAACCCTGGTACGTCGACATCAAAATGTACTTGGGAAAAAGAGAATATCTTGAGGGAATCACCACCAATCAAAAGAAGACTATCAGGAAGTTAGCGAATGGTGTCTTCCTCAATAAGAATGTTCTATACAAAAGAACCCCCAATCTGGGATCGCTTAGATGTGTTGACTCCGTCGAAGCCACAAGATTGATTGAAGAAGTGCATCTTGGAACCTGCGAGCCTCACATGAATGGGTTCATGCTGGAAAAGAAAATCATAAAAATAGGTTATTACTGGATGACCATGGAGAACGGTTGCAGCAAATTCGTCCAAAAATGCCACACGTGTCAAATTCACGGAGACTTGATAAAAGTCCCTCCAACAGAACTGAATGCTATGACGTCGCCTTGGCTGTTTGCCGCTTGGGGCATAGATGTCATAGGGCCAATTGAGCCAGCAGCATAAAAAACACACTGCTTTATTTTGGTCATCATAGACTACTTCACCAAGTGGGTGGAAGCAATATCTTATGCATCAGTGATGAAGAAAGTAGTCGCAGATTTTGTGCGCAACAACATGATATGCCGGTTTGGCAACCCAGAATCAATCATAACAGACAATGAGGCTAATGTTATATCGCGTAATTTCGCACATTCGGAAATTTTGAAATAATTTTGACTTGTGAGAAATAAGGCCATATTTTGATTTTATTAATATATATATGTGTATTGTTCGTGAAAAATATTGATGCGAAAATATGGAGGAAGGCTAAGGGTAAAATTGGGATTTCGGAAATTAGTTTCGTGAATTACAAAATAAGATTTATAATGAATTGGGCTAAAAAAAAATGAATGAAAACAAAGGCCCAAGAGTTTAGGGGTGGCCGGTTATGGCCCAAAGGAAAATAATAACCCAAGCCCATGATTTTATAATTAAAGCCTAGCAAATAAATAAAGGGATTAGTTGTTCATTTCTAGAGTTTTCAAGAACAAACAAGAAAAATAAGGAAAGAGAGAGCAAGAAGGAGAGGCCTACGGCCAAAGAAGAGAAAAAAGGAAAAAAAAATAAAAAATATTGGAGCTCAAATTCTTAGTTAAAAAAGAAATTCATCTTTTGTGGAATTACTACTAAGCTCAAGGTTCTCTTCATTGTGATACAAATTTGGGAGCAAGAGAGTATCTTTTTTTATCAAGTGAAGAGTTTGGAAAAAGGTAGGAATTCTACTTCTTTTATCTTGGGAGAATTCTATATATATGTTGTAGTATGTGTAAATGAATGAAAAGTATGAAAAATTGTGTGTTGTGGGTGTTGTGTGTGGTGGCCGTGTGGGTCACATTAGTGAAGGAGCAAGAATTAAATTATTTAGTATGCTAATTGTGTTGTTGTGACCTTGTGATGTAAATGGAAGGCTTATGATTTTAGTTGGTGCGGAAATTTGTAGTAAGGTTGTTGTAGGAAAGTAATGTGATTTTAATATGATTTTATCTAATTGCGGGAGTGAAGTTGTTACGTGTAAAGTATTGTTTTAGTTGTGAAATTGAAAGAAGGAAATGTATCGTCGTTGTTTTATCGCACTGGTGGGAAATTTGGGTGAAGTATGTGTTGGTGGAATAGTTTGAATATTTTGTGGATTGAATGAAATGCTTATGAATTGTGTTTGGTTGATCTTGGATTAGTAATGAATATGTGAGCGTTGGAATTGGCTTGAAAATGTGTAGTGAATTGAATGTTAATGGATTATGTAGCAATGAAGACTACTAATGTTAGAATATGTCTTAAATTGATTGTTGGTATTATTGGTATAATCGTTGGTATTGTTGTTGATATTGTGGCCGAGTTAAATTCTCGGATTTGGTGTTGTATTTCTGGCCGAGTTGAATTCTCGGGGATGGCGCATTTACAGGGGAAATGCTGCCGAAATTTCCGTAGAAATAAGGTGTTGGATTGGAATTGAGTTCTTAAGTGTTTGTAACTAATGTTTGGTGCGCCTTAATGTGGTTGTAGATTTTGTGGAGCCAAGGGCTTGAATTCGGATTTGCGTAGAGAGCGGGCAAGGTATGTAAGGCTTACCTTTCTTCCCTTTGGCATGATCTTCGAAATGAACAAATAACGTATATGTATGTAACTAAAGAGAAACTCTATTCTTAGAGCCACTAGGATGGCCATCGTCCTTGACTTCCATAAGTATTCCATATGGTTTGATATGCATATGTATATATGATGACGTTCGAAGAATTCAGTTGGTATAGTTCCGAATGTGGGTCGAAAGCAAATCGATATGACTTGAGTCCTTGGTAAATAATTCGATATGTATACATGGTTCTAGAGTCTCTATTCGGTTTGGTCCATAATGATATTGGAAAGTTACTTAATATGTTTGTTACTTGAATCTCCAAATACGGCTTACGAAATATCGTTAGGAGGCCCCGTACTTCAAAGGCTCTAATTAATAAGTTCCGAGTTTGTCTACGATCCCTATTGGTCTATCGATACGAGTAAACGTAGAATGGTTAAGATTATTGCATAATTGGGTATTGAGCTAAGTATAAGAATTCATGACCTTAAAATAATTCTATAAGTATTAATGTTCTTAACTTTTGTATACAATCTCGGATCGGGCCGAACGTTCTTCGGCACTAATACGTTATATCCGTGGATCGGGCAGTACATTCCGCAGCAACACACTGTATGATATTCTATGAGTATGCGTGTATGAATCTGTTACATATGTATATGATATATGATGTCGGTACCTTGATATGACTAAAGTTTGATTATTAAATGCCAGCACGTCGATTATTTTACCGAGTCCTTGACAGTCCTTGATACGTGTGAATGATTCCAAGAGTTCTATTTGGTTTGATCCATAACCATGTCTAAAAGGTAGTTAACCTGATTACAACTTTGACTTTCCAGAAAGAGCTTTTGAAACGATTGTAGAGCGTTCTGTACTTCAAACGCTCGTAACTTTTGTATACTAATTCCGATTGACCCGAAACTTGTTCTCAACCGTCATATGTCGATAAGCATGTTGTATATAAGTATGTTGTATCTCGGGTCTTGATTTACGAGTATTTGGTTTCGTACTATTCTGTTCGTGCAAGCTTGATATGTCTATTCACTGAGCCCGGGCCAGGACATGTTATCGTGCGTACTTCTTTGCATTATTCACCGAGTCCCTCTCACTTGCGGGCCGGGACACGTTATATGTATATGCATGTGATGATATGATGATACAGGGGTGGTGGCCAGGATGGCACGTGATGACTTTATCCACCGAGAGCCGCAATAGAGGGCCGGGACACGTTATGTACATATATATGACATATGACTCTACCATGCATGATTCTATCTACCGAGTCCCTTAGAAAAGGGCCGGGACACGTTATGTATACATATGATATATGACTCTGCCATACATGATCCTATGCACCGAGTCCCTCACAAAAGGGCCGGGACACGTTATACGAATGTATGGTATGTGTTGTTGATATGTCTGACCTTATTCACCGAGTCCCTTACTAAAGGGCCGGAACACGTCGTATATATGCAGGTATGTATATGTATATGTATATGATTCATGACTTGAGAGATATTACTCCGTTACCTAAGAGAAAACGTAATGATGCTTTTATACAGTTTTACCGGTTCTGTAAAGTTTCCATTTCTGACTATGTTTCTTCGTTCTATACTTCATGCCTTACATACTCGGTAGATTTTCCGTACTGACCCCCTTTCTTCGGGGGCTGCGTTTCATGCCCGCAGGTACAGGCACAGGTGATCCACCACTGTAGGCTCCACTTCCTGCTATTTTCGGAGTACTCCCTTTTGATCCGGAGTCTACTTTTGGTACATATATCTTTTGTTATGTATATATTTCTGTATATCTGACTATTTGGGTACGGCGGGGCCCTGTCCCTTCATATGATTCTGTCGGTCTGTTTAGAGGTCTGTGGACATGTTTGTGGGTTTGGGTCTTTCTGTTCGGATGTGTGTATATGATGTGTTTGGGCGATCCCATTCGCCGCGGCGGCCGGTCCGCATATGTTTACATGTTGCCTTGTTGGCCGGCGTGGCCTTTGTTGGTATTTTCTGTGCGCAGGGTTATTTTGGATAGCCTGTAAAACAAAGGAAACTCTGTCGAAATTTTTCTGGAAATTATCTAAATTTAGAATATAGCCTTGTCGGCTTCTGTTATATACTTGAATGCATTTGATAGATGGGTTTGGGTGCCCAGATCGGGCACCAGTCACGGCCTACGGGGCTGGGTCGTGACAGAAGTGGTATTAGAGCGGTTTGTCCTCGGAATGTCTACAGGCCGTGTCTAGTAGAGTCTTGTTTATCGGTGTGTTGTACACCACATCTATAAACAGGAGGCTACAGGACATTTAGGATGTTGCCCTTTCTTTGGATCTTAGATCGTGCGATAGAGCTGTGCTATTAGGGTGGCTCCTTTCTAACAGATTGCTATGTTTACAGTGATGCCTCCGAAGAAGGCGACAACTGCCCAGAAGGGCAAAGCAGTAGAGACCAGTCAGGCGCAGCGAGTTACCCGGGCTCGTGTTCAGGATTTGCCCGAGGTTTTATCCCACTCAGAGGGATCTGCCACACCACCGGCGGAGCCTGGAGCAGGTCCATCAGCAGCTCCAGGGGCCCGAGTATCCGCACCCGAGCCTCTAGCTCCTCAGCCAGGGGCGGAGGACAGGACGCTGAGGGAGGCTGTGCAGTTATTGACGACACTGGTAGCGGGGCAGGCTCGCAGACGCGGGCAGAGAGATGAGGATGATGATGGCAGGCGTGACAGCCTGAGGGTTCGAGAGTTCCTATTATGTGGCCCCCAGAGTTTTTCGGGTCTAAGCCCGACGAGGACCCCCATGACTTCATTCGGGGGATGCGGCGCTCACTAGATTTGGTCAGGGCTTCAGCGACTGAGTCTGTTGAGTTGGCTTCGCATAGGCTACGGGATGTTGCCGCTCACTGGTATGAGTCCTGGGAGTTATCCAGGGGTGAGGGTGCTCCCCCAGCTACTTGGGACGAGTTCGTGGCTGCTTTTACTCGTCACTTTTTGCCCCCAGAGTTACGGCGAGCACGGGTTGACCGATTTTTGCATCTGCAGCAGAGAGGTCGGAGCGTTCGGGAGTATAATATGGAGTTTAATTCTTTGGCCCGGTATGCTCCTGCCGTAGTAGCAGATATGGCCGATCGGATGCACAGATATGTGATGGGGTTAGACCGCTACCTGATTGATGGCTGTATGGCGGTGGCATTGCAGACAGACATGGATATCGCCCGACTACAGGCCTATGCTCAGGGTATGGAGGACCGACACAGGGCTGATTATCCTAGTAGGGATCGAGACAGGAGGCCGCCCAAGAGGGCCAGGTCCCTGGGATACTCTGGGGAGTTTCGAGGCGGACAGCCTCAACAGTATGTTAGACAGTCTTCCCAGCCAGCGCAAAGGGCACCCCCACGGCCTACCGGTGAGAGATTTGATAGTGTGGGATATTCAGGAGCGGGCCAGAGTTCCAGGGCCCTGGATTCACAGCAGAGCAGAGAGTTTGGTCAGACGAGGTTGTCTATGCCGCAGTGTCCTCGGTGCGGCAAGCGTCACCCGGGGGAGTGTCGTCTCGACACTGGTGCCTGTTTTTCGTGTGGCCGCCAGGGCCATATTATGAGGGAGGTGCCCATTTAGAGGTGGTCCAGGTGGTTCAGCCCAGCTCACCGGATCAGTTGCTGGATCATCTTCTTCTTCTGTAGCTATGCGGCCGGCACCGGCAGGTCGCGGTAGAGGTCGAGGTGGAGCTCCCAGTTCCAGCGGTCCTTCGAACCGCTTGTATGCGTTGGCCAACCGACAGGATCAGGAGACGCCACCAGATGCAGTTACAGGTATATTACTTGCTTTCTTACGAAATGTATATGCACGAATGGATATAATTTTCCTCTGGTTGCTAATAGAATTGGAATAAGACCCAAATTGATAAGACTGTCTGAGGTAGTCGTGTATGCAGGTAAAAAGTGAATGTTGAGAATTTGAAAAGACTAACTCGGTAATTACATGATTAGAAAAATAAAAGGGCCCCCTCTCTAGATCGTGGTGGGACCCGCTACGAGAACTTTCCGGAAATTGTTGAGACCCCGACTTGTCCTGAATTATGTGAAAAAGGTCGTGCGGGGTAGTGGATGCAATTATATTAGCATTAACGTACCGAAACTCACCAGGGTTCCAAGGTTAAGCGTGCTAGGGCTAGAGAAAATTTGGGATGGGTGACCCCCTGGG
Organism: Lycium barbarum; assembly: GCF_019175385.1. Classification (NCBI taxonomy): domain Eukaryota; kingdom Viridiplantae; phylum Streptophyta; class Magnoliopsida; order Solanales; family Solanaceae; genus Lycium; species Lycium barbarum. The sequence goes on along the minus strand of NC_083347.1, from coordinate 72,707,566 downwards.
AAGTACACCAGAATTTTTATAAATGTAAATATAAAGGACAGATGGGGAAAACAGGGGTAACCTAAAGGAAATCAGAATGTACCGAACGGTTAGAAACCATGAATAGGTCGGGTAGGCTAAGGCAGACTCGGCCGGTGAAGGAGAAGGGAGCGCAATACAGTTTTGGAATCAGAGTAAGTTTGAATAAGTGTTTGGAAATATTTTATGAGCAAAATGGTAGTAAATGTATGTGTATGCGTATGACATCCCATTTATGACTGTACCGATTGACGGTGGGCCTCAACAGCCAGTGTTGCGACATATGAAAGACGTTAGCTAAACGAAATTCAGGAGACAAGTAAGAGGTGTGAAATAGAGAGGTTATGAAATAAACGAGCACTGATCTCACTACAATAAGGGGAGAAGCTTCTGGTATAACAATAGTTGGAAAGAAAAGAAAAGTAAGTGAATGGAAGACAAAGAGGTAGCAATTGTAACGTTTGAAATTTTTTGAAGGAAAGACAGAGACCTCCCCCGAGTATCATGAGACCCCCTAAGGTCAGTTGAACATTCGAGGACGAATGTTCAAAAGGGGGGGAGGATGTTATATCCCGTAATTTCGCACATTCGGAAATTTTGAAATAATTTTGACATGTGAGAAATAAGGCCATATTTTGATTTTATTAATATATATATATGTGTGTTGTTCGTGAAAAATATTGATGCGAAAATATGGAGGAAGACTAAGGGTAAAATTGGGATTTCGGAAATTAGTTTCGTGAATTACAAAATAAGATTTATAATGAATTGGGCTAAAAAAAAATGAATGAAAACAAAGTCCCAAGAGTTTAGGGGTGGCCGGTTATGGCCCAAAGGAAAATAATAACCCAAGCCCATGATTTTATAATTAAAGCCTAGCAAATAAATAAAGGGATTAGTTGTTCATTTCTAGAGTTTTCAAGAACAAACAAGAAAAATAAGGAAAGAGAGAGCAAGAAGGAGAGGCCTACGGCCAAAGAAGAGAAAAAAGGAAAAAAAATAAAATATTGGAGCTCAAATTCTTAGTTAAAAAAAAAATTCATCTTTTGTGGAATTACTACTAAGCTCAAGGTTCTCTTCATTGTGATACAAATTTGGGAGCAAGAGAGTATCTTTTTTTATCAAGTGAAGAGTTTGGAAAAAGGTAGGAATTCTACTTCTTTTATCTTGGGAGAATTCTATATATATGTTGTAGTATGTGTAAATGAATGAAAAGTATGAAAATTTGTGTGTTGTGGGTGTTGTGTGTGGTGGCCGTGTGGGTCACATTAGTGAAGGAGCAAGAATTAAATTATTTAGTATGCTAATTGTGTTGTTGTGACCTTGTGATGTAAATGGAAGGCTTATGATTTTAGTTGGTGCGGAAATTTGTAGTAAGGTTGTTGTAGGAAAGTAATGTGATTTTAATATGATTTTATCTAATTGCGGGAGTGAAGTTGTTACGTGTAAAGTATTGTTTTAGTTGTGAAATTGAAAGAAGGAAATGTATCGTCGTTGTTTTATCGCACTGGTGGGAAATTTGGGTGAAGTATGTGTTGGTGGAATAGTTTGAATATTTTGTGGATTGAATGAAATGCTTATGAATTGTGTTTGGTTGATCTTGGATTAGCAATGAATATGTGAGCGTTGGAATTGGCTTGAAAATGTGTAGTGAATTGAATGTTAATGGATTATGTAGCAATGAAGACTACTAATGTTAGAATATGTCTTAAATTGATTGTTGGTATTATTGGTATAATCGTTGGTATTGTTGTTGATATTGTGGCCGAGTTAAATTCTCGGATTTGGTGTTGTATTTCTGGCCGAGTTGAATTCTCGGGGATGGCGCATTTACAGGGGAAATGCTGCCGAAATTTCCGTAGAAATAAGGTGTTGGATTGGAATTGAGTTCTTAAGTGTTTGTAACTAATGTTTGGTGCGCCTTAATGTGGTTGTAGATTTTGTGGAGCCAAGGGCTTGAATTCGGATTTGCGTAGAGAGCGGGCAAGGTATGTAAGGCTTACCTTTCTTCCCTTTGGCATGATCTTCGAAATGAACAAATAACGTATATGTATGTCACTAAAGAGAAACTCTATTCTTAGAGCCACTAGGATGGCCATCGTCCTTGACTTCCATAAGTATTCCATATGGTTTGATATGCATATGTATATATGATGACGTTCGAAGAATTCAGTTGGTATAGTTCCGAACGTGGGTCGAAAGCAAATCGATATGACTTGAGTCCTTGGTAAATAATTCGATATGTATACATGGTTCTAGAGTCTCTATTCGGTTTGGTCCATAATGATATTGGAAAGTTACTTAATATGTTTGTTACTTGAATCTCCAAATACGGCTTACGAAATATCGTTAGGAGGCCCCGTACTTCAAAGGCTCTAATTAATAAGTTCCGAGTTTGTCTACGATCCCTATTGGTCTATCGATACGAGTAAACGTAGAATGGTTAAGATTATTGCATAATTGGGTATTGAGCTAAGTATAAGAATTCATGACCTTAAAATAATTCTATAAGTATTAATGTTCTTAACTTTTGTATACAATCTCGGATCGGGCCGAACGTTCTTCGGCACTAATACGTTATATCCGTGGATCGGGCAGTACATTCCGCAGCAACACACTGTATGATATTCTATGAGTATGCGTGTATGAATCTGTTACATATGTATATGATATATGATGTCGGTACCTTGATATGACTAAAGTTTGATTATTAAATGCCAGCACGTCGATTATTTTACCGAGTCCTTGACAGTCCTTGATACGTGTGAATGATTCCAAGAGTTCTATTTGGTTTGATCCATAACCATGTCTAAAAGGTAGTTAACCTGATTACAGCTTTGACTTTCCAGAAAGAGCTTTTGAAACGATTGTAGAGCGTTCTGTACTTCAAACACTCGTAACTTTTGTATACTAATTCCGATTGACCCGAAACTTGTTCTGAACCCTCATATGTCGATAAGCATGTTGTACATAAGTATAAGTATGTTGTATCTCGGGTCTTGATTTACGAGTATTTGGTTTCGTACTATTCTGTTCGTGCAAGCTTGATATGTCTATTCACTGAGCCCGGGCCAGGACATGTTATCGTGCGTACTTCTTTGCATTATTCACCGAGTCCCTCTCACTTGCGGGCCGGGACACGTTATATGTATATGCATGTGATGATATGATGATACAGGGGTGGTGGCCAGGATGGCACGTGATGACTTTATCCACCGAGAGCCGCAATAGAGGGCCGGGACACGTTATGTACATATATATGACATATGACTCTACCATGCATGATTCTATCTACCGAGTCCCTTAGAAAAGGGCCGGGACACGTTATGTATACATATGATATATGACTCTGCCATACATGATCCTATGCACCGAGTCCCTCACAAAAGGGCCAGGACACGTTATACGAATGTATGGTATGTGATGTTGATATGTCTGACCTTATTCACCGAGTCCCTTACTAAAGGGCCGGAACACGTCGTATATATGCAGGTATGTATATGTATATGTATATGATTCATGACTTGAGAGATATTACTCTGTTACCTAAGAGAAAACGTAATGATGCTTTTATACAGTTTTACCGGTTCTGTAAAGTTTCCATTTCTGACTATGTTTCTTCGTTCTATACTTCATGCCTTACATACTCGGTACATTTTCCGTACTGACCCCCTTTCTTCGGGGGCTGCGTTTCATGCCCGCAGGTACAGGCACAGGTGATCCACCACTGTAGGCTCCACTTCCTGCTATTTTCGGAGTACTCCCTTTTGATCCGGAGTCTACTTTTGGTACATACATCTTTTGTTATGTATATATTTCTGTATATCTGACTATTTGGGTACGGCGGGGCCTTGTCCCGTCATATGATTCTGTCGGTCTGTTTAGAGGTCTGTGGACATGTTTGTGGGTTTGGGTCTTTCTGTTCGGATGTGTGTATATGATGTGTTTGGGCGATCCCATTCGCCGCGGCGGCCGGTCCGCATATGTTTACATGTTGCCTTGTTGGCCGGCGTGGCCTTTGTTGGTATTTTCTGTGCGCAGGGTTATTTTGGATAGCCTGTAAAACAAAGGAAACTCTGCCGAAATTTTACTGGAAATTATCTAAATTTAGAATATAGCCTTGTCGGCTTCTGTTATATACTTGAATGCATTTGATAGATGGGTTTGGGTGCCCAGATCGGGCACCAGTCACGGCCTACGGGGCTGGGTCGTGACAGCTAACCTGAACAACCACCTAATGAAAGAGATATGCCCTCAATTCGAAATCACCCACCGGAATTCGACTGCATACCGACCGCAAATGAATGGAGCTGTGGAAGCCGCCAACAAAACATCAAGAAGATCCTCAAAAAGATGATTGATAACTACAATGAGTGGCATGAACAATTTCCATATGCATTACTGGGATATCGCACAACCGACAGAACTTTAACCGGAGCCACTCCATATTTACTTGTCTATGGCACTGAGGCAGTGATACCAGCCAAAGTAGAAACCCCTTCTCTTCGAATCATACAAGAAGCAGAATTGGTCAATGTTGAATGGATCCGTAAAAGGCATGAGTAACTAGCTCTAATAGATGAAAAGAGGATGATCGTTGTTTGCCATGGTCAGTTGTACCAACAAAGAATGACGCGAGCCTTCAACAAACATGTAAGGACTAGACTTTTCTAAATAGGGCAATTGGTGCTCAATGGGATATTCCCAAATAAAGAAGAATACAAAAGAAAGTTTACACCAAACTAGCAAGGGCCCTATATGGTGCGCAAGGTATTATCAGGAGGGGCAGTGGTCCTCACTAAAATGGATGGTCGAGAGTGGCCAAGACCAATAAATTCAGACGCCATCAACAGATACTATGTTTGAGGAAGAAGAAGATTTCAGAGATTTATAGCTTCTGTAGTTTATGTTGCTTTTATTTGCATTTCCTTTACTTGTAATTTTGCATTTTAGAAAAAACAAATCCAAAATTACGTACAAACTATCTGAGAACCTGATTCCCTATACTTATAAGGTGATACGTAGGCGCTTTTCCAAGCTCGGTTGCTTTAAACCAAAAAATCCAAAATTATTTATTTTGAACTACTTTATGACCTAATTCCTATTTGGGATACGTAGGCGCTCTTTAAGTTGGTCTCACTAATAAATCCTGATATATTTACCTCGAACTACGTTTCGACCTGATTCCCGAAACGAGATACGTAGGCGCTCTTCCGAGATCGGTCATCCCAAACAAATTTTTCGATAAACCCTAGAAAACCCCAGAGATACTTTAGCAAGAGAAAGATAAAGGTAACCCTACATGAAAACCGGGGCAGAATTTGTAAGAAGACCTCAAAAGTTCTTTCAATATATCATCAATCAAAGTGATGAATTGATTAGAACTTCTACACTGGGGCAAAATGTTTTAGAAGGATCTCAAAAATTCCTTCGACGCCGTAAAATCCAGAATCAACAAGTACATTCTTACACTGGGGCAGAAGTTTTGCTAGGGTCTCAAAAATTCCTTCGACATAGTAAAATTTGAGTTAGTACAAAGACATGTATAAACTAGGGCAAAAAAGGATTCAAAATTTTTAAGTAAGAGTCAAGATAAAGACGAAGAAGAAATGATAGAAGATCTTGTTCAAAGTAACCAATGTCACGACATTAAAAGGTTGTGTATAAAATATACCATTTCAAAATTACCATTACTACAACGTATTGCTTACAAATATATATGTTTTCAAAATCATTGGCCAAAAATCAACTCTTTGCGAAAAATAAAATATTTTCCAAAAAAATTGAGCATTCTTTCCTGTCGAAGTGTGAACGGAAGAAGTTCATGTGCAAGAAGAGCGTTCGACCACATAGCGAATTGACAAATTTTTCTGTAGATACATGGACATTTTACACTAACTTGTTTGCTAAAGATGTTTTAAACAGGGACAACAACAACGACGACGACAAACAAAATGAAAAAGAAATTTCAAGAAAAACGGCGAAGAAGAGCATACAAAAGGGTAACGAAATCCTCCCTAAGTAAAATTATTTTACGTAACAAGTTTGTTCGTTTTGCCGAGAACAGAGATTTTTATAAAAGAAAATTTTAAGACTACTAAAACATATAATCCCGATTTATCGAAGTATAGTCTCCACTAAACAGTATTGTATCAAGGTATTGAGACCAGAGGCGGATCTAGGATTTAAACTTTAGGGGTTCAGACTTTTAAGATTTTTAGTTGAACTCATTGTATTTTAAAAGTTATGGGTTCATATATACTATTTAATGCAATTTTAATATATTTTTACACAAAAATTTATGCTTCGTATCAAAAGTTAGGGGTTCAATTGAACCCCCACCTATGAGGCTACATACGCCCTTGATTGAGACCCCGGCCTAGACGTCGCATAGCTTGCCTTGATAAATTGACTGATTAGATGACTTAAATTTGGTAAGCGCAGTTCTCGCCTAAATCAGGTGACATAATTCTGACATCAAATTTAAGATCGTCGACATGGAATGTCGGCAAAGATGGATTAATTTTGGCCCGAAGGGTGGTTACAGTTTTCATCCTGACAATCCGTGATTTGAAGATAAAGAGTTGATACCGGCATTGTAGTGTTCTATTCACAACGTAAGAGCCTAGTCCTTTTGGAAGATATGAACCCTGTCGATGGGCGGGTATTCCTCCCCGGAGTCAAAAAAGGAGCGTGTTAGTCTTGCCACTAAGGTAAGCTTCATTCCTCAAAACGACGAATTGGGGGATACGACTTCGCATCGAAGGGGCTGTAGTCCCCGTGCATATATAGCCAAAAATAGGGAGCATAATTCCGAAGTTGATGTCCACAACTGTTGAAATACAAATGTGATTCCTACATCAAGATTTGCAGTCGCTACTGCAGTTTATTTCAAGTTAATGTAATTCTAGTTCAGGGATAGCGGTTGTCATGATAAAAAGCCCCGCACTTGAGTATGCAGTCGTTAACTTGAATATTCTGACTAAATGATGCAATTCTGGACACAGAGGTTAGTGGTCATCATAAAAGGAATATGATACTGCACTCTGATGTGCAGTCTTCATTTTGGTATTTTTGACTATAAGTGATGTAGTCCCAACTAGTATACTGTAGACTTCGTATGAGTATAACGATGCAGACGACACTAGATTTGTGACAGTCACCGCAGTATGTGAAAATGATGTGATTCCAAATTTTCAGGGGTAGCGGATGTCATAAGAAACAAAAATGACCCTGTACTTGGAAACATGGTCTTCATTAACAGCATCCTTCTTACAAAAACAAAAATCAGACTGGGGTGTGAAGGTTTCGCAAGAATGCTGTATAGCCCGACCCATATCCCAACGAAAGTTATCATTGAGAAATGAAAACATCTGAAAATGACGAGAAAATAGCCAATTGAAGTATCGGGATTATTATCCAAAGTATTCAAAATTATTTCAATATATACACACACACACACACACACACAAAAGCACACACTTACAGGAAAAGAAGAAAAAGACGGATGAGCATTCGCCAAGAGCCGAACAAATGATGAAAACTGACAGAGTTAACTTTTAAAGCAAATGGAAAGAATGACGCACAGGTATGTCATTTATGATAAAGATAAAAATTTCAAATCACTAACACGCAGGACTCAGCATCTGGGGATGGCTAAAAGCTACCAAGATAGGAGCAAAAGAGCCAAACTCAAGACATGCGGAGCAAACGTGGAACTTTTCTTGGGTAACTGACAAAAAATAGTGTAAAAGAGTCAAGCATTCTACACCAAGTTTTAAACATCCCTTCAAGTAACTAAACCCTAAAAATCTTTCAAAACGAGTCTCCGGTCAAATTTTTACTGAAAATTGTCAAAGGGGTTCCCACATAAAGGGATATTCCTTTTCGGGCCATAGAGTCGAACTACAATTGGCCTGATTGCCAAAATCCAGGGATATGTAGGCTACTCAAATTTCGAGGCTCGGCCATATTCCCTATGATTATCTCAGGACATCATGAGATAATCTAAAAATCTCCTTATTTTTAGTCCTCTTAGAGTCGGAACTACAAACGACTTGAATTCTCATGTAACCTGAGATATGTAGGAAGCCTAGAGACTGGGGTCCGGCCTACTTCCGAAATTTTACATAAAAAGAAAGCTGTTGTCTCTCTTATTCGGTAAAAATTAGGTTTGACAAAATTCGTAGCTCAAGGATGGCCTTGCCATCCTCGAACTCAGAAGGGACAGTTGTTGACACCTAATTTTCACCTCATAAGACGCGTATTTTAATTTTCAAACTTCCCGACTCAAAGACGGAGTAAGGATATTTCCTTTTAATTCTAAAATTTCAAAAATCCCGAGAAAATGACATTTAATTATTATTTCCTGAAAAAACTGACAAATATAAGAAATTTGAGTTGTTTACTTCCATCGCGCTCCGTCTAGTCTAAGAAAATTGTTAATTTAAACAACGTATTAATTACGGCTCATTTGGACTGCATTTTTCACATTTTTAAATATTACTCGGAACTATATCAATATCGTGCTTGTTTTAAAGCTAATTTTTTAACTTTGCGAGTTTTAAATTTTAATTTTCCTAAATAATTGTTTTAACTAATGTTATAAGTGTTTATAATATGTAGTTTATAATTGATTAAAATAGGGTGGGGCTTGTTTGATAAATTTTAAAACTTTGGGGGGGAAAGAATTAAAAAAAATAAGGGTGAGAAGTTTGTTTTTACCCCCCCCCCCCCCCCCCCCCCGCCCACTTTCAATTCTCTTAACCCGTCACCCCCATCACCTTCTCAGGCGATTATCACGACTTTCTTAGGGTTTCAATACCGTGCTAATTCATGGCAATTTTGGGATCATTTTTGCTAATTCTTTGAGGGGTTTTGTTATTAACCATGTGTAATCATGGTTTTCAGGTTCAGTTCCCTTCGAAATTCATTTTTTACTATCTAAATTGATCCTTACCTAGGTTGTTACTCCGGTTTTTGTTGTGTTAAGGTTGCCATGGGTGAGGCCTCGAGCCCTTAGCCATCTTGTGCACCTTAACACCTTAAAACAAAAACCTAAGGGGAATTTCCTAGAAATTTCATAAATTATGGTACACAAATTGGGGATTTTATGCGCATTGTACTATTTAGTATGATTGTACCGTTGGAATGCTACAATATAGGTTGTATTCGTACTATCCTAAATTTACAAATTTTTATTTGATTTTTTTGATATATTTCAGGGTACAATTGGTTGTGATTTTGTTGTCCTATGTGTGAGAATTTCGAATTATCTGATATAGAGTACAAAATTTAAGGTTTGGGGGGGGGGGGGGGGGGGGGAATTTAGGATGAGGTGTCTATTTCTATCTATCCTAGGATTCCCTAATTTTGTTAAGTCTATAAATAGTAAGTTGAGAAGTTGAAATTTGGTCCTTGGACCTTGACCTTTTTTTTTTCTTTGAAAACTTGAGATCAAAAACTGAAAATGTAAGAGTGATACAAAAAATAAACATTATCTACATACATATACAAAAACAGTCTACAAAATACTATATATATATATATATATATATATATATATATATATATATATATATATATACTAATATTCACTCAATATACAAATAGATATATAAGAAGAAGAAAATATAAGAAAGAGGTTTTGTAAGACAAAGAGGGTTTTTGATTACTTGAAGTTGATTTCAACCCCTTTTTGGTCCTTAGGTTGCCTCTACAAAAGGTAATCCCTTTTTCAAACTACTTTACTTTCAATTTTGAATACTTACTGTTTTATTGCTTATTCATTATGCAAATGTTATGAACTGTTGTTTCTTACTTTGTTATAATAAGATTCTGTTTTAGTTTGAATGTCTAAAGTTATAGAAAAATAAGTTAAAAATCCAGAATATGATAGTATTAAGTAAGTTTATAACTTGTTAGGTTCATAGAATGAGAAAAAGAAGTTGGGGGGGGGGGGGGGGGGTGGTGTTATAGTCTTAAGTGCTATATTGTGGTTTGAAAGCTGGTCATTTGGATTGTTTCATTAAAACAGTGTTATGCAGTTGTTAGTTTTAGTTTAAATGAGACTATTTTGAAGTATGGAAGTAGTCTGAGTAGTATTAGGCTCAGTTCTGTTTAAGCTGGTTGAATGTAATCATTAGTTGCTATTTGGATTTACTCTAGAGCAATATACTTGTTTGAGGTATGAAAACTGTTTTGAATTGATAACTTCCCTCCTAAAAATGAATTAGAGAATCACTTGTTTACTTTGAATGCATTTTTGTGAAAAACTGGCTACTTGAAGTTGTTTGTATTGTTGATCATATTCTATTCCTATTTTACTATTCTAAAACTGTTAAATCATGACCCCTAAAGGTTAAGAGGTAAAAATGAACCTATTTGGACCTTAAAATGTTAACTGTAGTAATATGTTGTTCTGACTTGCTACTTGTTTGTGTCCATCGAATCTAGAATTCCAAAAACTGAGTGGGAACCTCATTTTCCAGTGACAAAACTACTTGAACTTTGCTGCTTTGTAAATTGTGATAGATTGTGGGATTGACAATATTGAACCATGTCTTGTTTGGCCTTATCTGTGCTTATGGCTTAATTTTTGTTGAGTTGAATCTACTACTTTGCTAAAATAAGATCATTAAAGGTCAAAATCAATAAAAGTGAATCTGTCTTCACCTAGAATGTGAACTGTGACCATTTGCTATCCTATAACTCGCAACTTGTTGGATTCTTGAATATGGATCTTCAAAAATGAATGAAGAATCTTTCTGTGTCCTGATTGCCTTGTATGATCCTTTTGTTTGTTGCTTTGCAATATAGAATAGGAGTTTGAAAATGAAATACTAGATCTAATTTATCTTGTTTATGTGCTAAGCTAAGAAAATAGGTTGTTGAACTACTAAAAATAGGATTTGTGAATCTTTTGTGAAAACTGATAAAAACTGGAACTTGCTTTCTCTTAAGAACTTGACCCTGCACTTAGGTAGAGGCCTTCATATGCATACTTAGTCTAAAACTTAGATCTTGATCAACTTGACACTTCATAGATATTTTAGGACATTGTTTAGAGATATAACTTGTTATTCATTTGGAATTCCACACCTTAAGTTGTTGTTGATGTGGAAGGTACATTATATTGGGATTTTGAAAACTTGTTTGGTTTTAAAAAAAGAAAGTTTGGTATTTTGTGTGTGTATATGTGCTTAACTGTGTATGTGCTAGTTTCTGTGACTCCTACTTAATTGCTTGTGCCTTATTTAAGTCTTGGAACCTGTATTATTAAGCAAAGATGACTGAAATTGATAGAATAAGGTTGAAACTTAGTATTTGAACTGGAAAGGTAAACTGCAAAAATTTGAAAAAACGGAAACGGCCTACTTGTTTTGTTGATTGGCTTGACACTGCTGCATTCCACCTAGTGTGATCAAGTAGCTTTGAATCTCTTTGAGAGATCATGCATTATTGGACTACATTTTAAGAGCCTGTTTGGTTGGGCTTAAAAAAAGCAGCTTATAAGCTGGAAACAGCTTATAAGCCAAAAAAAAAAATAAGTTGGTATAGTCCAATTTTTTTTTTTTTTTGGCTTATAAGTTTTTTTCAGCTTATAAGCTGCTTTAGATAAGTTAAGCCAAACAAACCCAATTAATTTTTTTGGCTTATTTTAAGCACAAAATGGTTTTAAGCTGGCCAGCCAAACACTCAAAAAAGCTGAAAACAGCTTATAGGCAACTTATAAGCCAATCCAAACGGGCTCTAACTTGATAAGATCATGCTATTAAGAAAACTTGCAAGAACACAATATATCCCTGTTTCTTTCTTGAGTACTGATAGAGCATTCACCATGATTGAAATTTATTGTTAATTTTCCTACATGATACTTGACCAAAACTGTTTGAAATTGCAACATTGATTCACTTGTGACCCTTAGGAGACTGTAAATGTTTGAACTTGAAAATATCTTGGGAATTTGCAGTTTTGAAAACAAAAGGCCTTTGTGCCTATTTTGTCTTTGAGTTTTCCTAAACTAATTGAGTTTGAATTGGAGACCTTGCTTGTGAATTACATTTGCCTAACTTGTCCCTCTACTTCTTTAAAAAGCTTGAAATTTGAAAACCTTTGTTAAGTGAGAATTTCTCTCATTCTAGACTGTATAGATCATGAACCAGAAGTGTTTATTTGGCTTCAAAACTTGCTTGGTATGCTATATTTGGGTGTTGATTTTGCTTTGCTTAGACTCTAGATCTTTGGCTATCTGTTTTCACTGGAATGTTACTTAAACTACTTGCCTAAAACTTTCTATGTGAGAAGAAAGACTTACCTATCTACTTGTTTGAATCATTGTTAAGTTCTAAGTATTTTTTGGAAATTTAATGCTACTTCTGGGTAGTTTTGAGGAGTTGCTTGAAAGAGAAACATGGGAATACATAGTATACAATAAGTATTTTTTGGAAATTTAATGCTACTTCTGGGTAGTTTTGAGGAGTTGCTTGAAAGAGAAACATGGGAATACATAGTATACAATAAGTATATATGGAGGGTATGCCTCCCTAAGGGGTTTTGCTCTCCATATATGGGTATATCACCTAGTATATCTGGTATATTGGGGCTTCAACACTTAGAAAAATTCAAGCTTATGTGACTGTTTGGGCCAGTTGGGCCGGGGCAATCGATTCAGCTGAGATTCTTTAAATTTTGTCCCTTTTTGCATAAAATGACCCCCCCCCCCCCCTCCCTTTGATATTTAGAAGTTATGGGACTGGCCCAATTGTCTTGTAATTAATTTTTGGCTATGTAATTAATTTTATGTCCCCAGATTAAGTATTAATATGTTGTATACCTCTTATTTTATAAAAATCTGTATTCGTCGGTGGGTCCAACGAGGCCCACCAACTCCATTAGATCGGGTCAACCTCAACCCTGGACGAGCTAAGCATTAGAGCAGATTTTGAGCGGAATAAGTTTAAATTGCATTATTTTTCTGTTGGGCTTAGTAAGCCTAACCCCTTAACTTGATATTATTTATTTGACAATATATGCTTATTGGAACCCTTTAAAAATTGTCACGAATTTGGAGTTGCCAAAAAATTATTTCTAAGTTATAAAAACTGATTTTGATAAAAATTGACGTGTAAAAAAATGATTTAGGGACGGAAACTGCTTTATGGATTAAAATGGACATTTTTTTCAAACGTAAACTATGATTTTGGACAAAAAAGGACTTGACAAATTTTATGGACATTGAGACATATTGGGAGCGTACCTATGGAAAATTTGGACAAATGGACTTAAAATTACTTTGGACTAATTTGGACTAAAAAAAACAAAAAATCTAAAAATGTAAAAAATGGTTAACATATGGACTATAATTGTATGCCAAAGATATTTTTATAAAACTTAAAACTAAAAACCTTTTTTCTAAAAAACTAGGGTGGGCTTACGTGGTGTTCTACTTAGGTTAACGCCTTTGGGTTTTAACCTACGTGTTCTAGTCTGAAACATAAAACGCCAATTTCTGGCAAAACTCTACCATTTTTATTTCTTGAAAATGAGTAGTTTTTATATAAATGACTAACCTTTATTTGCGGAATTATAAAACAAAAGCAGTTTTTATCAAAAACAATTTATATCTACAAGGCATACTGGTTTTCCTAACTTACCTATAAGTTAGGTGGCGACTCTAAAAACAATGTCCATTTAGAGAACCATCCACGTAGAAGTATATTTTTCCTTTTTCCAGGTACGATTGACAACCGTACTTTCCCGGGACACTTTCCTTTTTAAATGAGGTAAGTGCAAATACGAATCGGTAAAAATAGAACTGCTACAATTATAGCATTGTCTTCCCCCTTAGTTCAGCATTCTTCTTCCCCCTTATAGCACATATCAAACTTCCCCCTTAGTTCAGCATTCTTCTTCCCCCTTAGTTCAGAATTGTCTGTCCCCTTAATTCAACATCATGCAGCATTTGTCTTCCCCCTTAGTTCAGGATTGTCTGTCCCCTTAATTCAACATCATGCAGCATTATTCTTCCCTGTCTTCCCCCTTTAGACATCATAAAAAAGATTACAAATACAGGCATGCGCAATAATAGAGATGTCGTATGGCATAAAGACATCCAAAGCAAGATGAAGTAATTTTAGTAGTTTAGATAATACAAACATGATAATTAAAAAGATAAAACATCATGTCAGAGGCAAAGAGGAGTGGAGGTAGCCAAAGGGGACTTTAGGGCTCAAGAGACTAAAATATGAAAGACATAATTGGGAGAAGAGCCAGGGAACATGATCAAAGGCCTTTAGAAAATTATTTACTTGTTCACCAGCAGCTCATTGATTTTCGATGAACTGATTACGAATCTCATCCTCATTTTCCTTTAAGCAAGCCTTTTTAGCTTGGAGCTCAGCATTTACACGGACAAGCTCACTGCTGGGACCAGGTTCGTGTGTCTGTCCAACCAATTCAGCTCTCAGATTATCATTTTCAGATTCAACCCTGCTGATTTCAATAGTTGCTTGCTGCTGTGTTTTGATTAGGTCGGAGATAACACAGTTGCTCCCCATACCTTCCTTTTTGGGTGTGCATTCGCTTTCTTCCAAGATCCCTAGAGTGATCATCTGCTTCCTTGTTCCCCCCAGTATCCTTTCCAGTCTTGATACTGAAATGCTCAAACACCCTGGTCAAGAAGAGACCATAAGAAAGCCTATGCTTGTTGTCTTTGATATTTACAACAAGGTCTGAAATCAAAGTCGTGCATCTCCCTCTAGCTCTCAGAAGCAGCACTTTGTTAACGAATTCAAACATAAGTTGATATAGCGGCTTCAGTTGCTTCTTATGGAGTCTTTCAAAGGACGCGGGACCCTTCTTGACAGTCCAATTTTTGAAAGTTTGTGAGGCTTTTCTCTTCACAGTTTTCAATCCACTAGTTGAGACTGTCAGAATTTCGCCAAGCTTTGTCTCAGTGATCTCAAATTCCTCTAAATGATTTGTCAGAGCCAAGGTAGAGTTCTCAGTATAAATCAGGTTCATCATGGAGCTCAACTACTTCTTGTTCAAAGACACTAGGAGCAGGAGGAATTGACAGTCTTGTTCACTCTGTACATCCTTATCATAGTCTATTTCAAGAATGGAGTTGTTAGACTCACTTCCCTTCTCAGAGAAAGTTTCTTTTAAGAGCACAACCATAGAGATGTTATCTTTTATCACCCTAGAAGGGTCTGGCATTTCAATTAAGGTAGGAGTGGTCTGACGAATGAATGATTCGAACACTCCTGGAGTTTAGTGACCAGGTCCCTCTTGCACATTTCCTATTTTACTTCTTTCCCCCTTAACTTTTTCATCATCCATCGCAGCCTGCAAGGTATCAACACACCCAGCCACAATTTCTACTTCACTCTCTAAGATATTTGACAGTCCCACTTTTTTTTTCTAGCCAAGTTACCATCTACATTTAAGACAGAGTCCTCTGCATCTTTAACCCAACTGAAGGAGATGGGGTTACCTGAAATTCCCGCTGCAACTTGATTTCCCTAAGTAGTACCGACATTTTTAGAGTCACCCATGTCCTCGCAGCTCAACTTTTCAGCAGCAGAACTTTGGACCTTAGTAGTTACACATTCAGAATCCCTTATTTTGCTAGACACCTCTGCTCCATCATCCTTTTAATTGATTATCTCAGCGGTTTGGAGGAATTTTGGAAGCAAAGAGTGTTTGACCACTCTCGTCAGAATCAAGTTTACCAGATGGATTTAAGGATTGGCACACTGAATTTTCTTGAGCTTGGTTATTTTGAGTTGTATAAGGACCAGTTGTGAGGGAATCTAAGCGTGCAAAGGACAGATTTTGGTCTTTCAAAGCTGGAGATGGTGTGGAGGATTTTGGTGACTGTGGTTCCAAAGGGAATGCGTACTTAAAGAGTGGGGAAGAACTATTCATGTCTGGGATAGCTTGAGAGGCAGATTCCTTTGATAGACATTATTGATAAGGGCAAGATTTTGTGAGTAGAGAAGGGATCACCAAATTTTTCTTGCAAACTGGTTCGGTTCAGGAGAAGATGTAGAGTTTGGTATTAAATTTTGAAAAGAGAGCGAGAAGAGTTTTAATGACATGGAATTTTAGAAATTTAGCACATATAAGCATTAGAAAGACTACTAACTTGAGTCACGGGGACCAGGTCCCTTTGTACTTGCTCCACTAAGCATCCATGAAGAAATAACTTCACCCTGAGTTTTCTGAACCTTGTAGCATTTTCTTCAGCAACAAGTAGATTCAATATAATAGGAGAGTGTTTTTCAAAAGCGCACACTCCCCTCAGAGTTCCTTGAGAGAGATGACACTCTTTAAGTTTTTCAAAAGGATTTTGAGAAAACAACAATTCATATACTACCTTTTGCCCGTCCTTTTCTCACCCAGGTGTCCAAACTAAACTACTGGCTCCGTTTAGGAACCTGTATCAGATCGGATCCCTTAGGATGATAACTAGTATAGCTTGAGGTTCCTCTTTCTAAACCAAGTACGTCATCCCTTTTCTGGTGCGGACCAGGTTCCTCCTCTCTTGACCTTGTTTGGCAGTATCTTCATTTTGAGGATGATTGAGACTGCTGATCTTTTGGGGTTCACATTCTTGTCTACATTTATGCCCAACCAGATCTCCTTTTACTATCTCTTTCCTTCCATAAATCGTATTCATCAGTTCTTTCATCTGTTGTTTAGTAGATGATTTTCCTTGGTAACTTCTTCCACTTGTTCTTGTAGACCTACGATGCAGACGACCATATCATAACTCTCTTGTTCGGCACTGAAAAGCTTCTCAGTTAACTTCTTATTTTCTTTAACGAGTCTATGAAGCTCACTTATCAATCCTTTTACCACTGAGGTCAAGCATTTGTGAGAGTGACTTTCCAGTTCTGCCCGATCTTTAAGAGGATCTACCTCCTTTTCGTTGGCTTCATCATAGGTCCCAGATTCGTTTAGGAGACAAGGATTCAAGTTACTAGTTGAGGCTTTAGGATTGACTCCACCCTTAGGTGTATTACTTGAGTCAACTTCATCTTCAGATTCCCTCATTGAACGTCTCCATGCAGTTAGGACCTTCCTCATCAATTTCTCAGTTGCCCGTCTCTTTGTAAACTTTTTGACAGATGTCTGACTTCATGTAGCTATCTCATTGGAGTTATTTTTGAGATCTTTATTGTTACTCCTTCTCCTCAAAGATTCAGCATTTTTCTGAACGATTCTTTGAAATCTGTGAGTGAGATATGCGATTTCTAAGTCATCATCACTTGACTCATTTCAACTCACATCATCAAGTCTATTTCTTCTTTCTGGATCTTGAGTGGTCTCACCATCCTTCATCTTAAGAGATCCAAGCTTTGTGCTAATTTTGTTCATTCCATTACATGTACTTTTAAGAGCTTCCCAGATTTCCTTTGTTGTTTTACAGGAAGAAACTAGATTGTGCTCTTTTGATCCAAGGCTTCAAAGAAGAATGTGCTTAGTTCTCTGGTCTTGTCGCAGGGTATGGATTTGGTGAGCAAAAGCACAAGGACTATCACAAATGATGTCCCACAGTTCTAGATCCTCAGCAGTGATGAAGTATTCCATTCTAGACTTCCACCAGTCATAGTGTTCTACATTGAATCTTGGAGGACTAGTGATGCACTCTCCCTTCATTTGGTTTAGTGAACTGGCTATGATGAAGATCCTTTCTAGGTGTTAACCATTTAGAAAGAACCCACCGTGATACCAATTGATAAAGGCTATACGTCCACTAAACACAATATATGGAGGGACCGGGTTGTGTACTAGTTCCCTTATGCAACACAGTAAGTACAGACGGCAAGATATTACCCTGGAAAACTCCTTGCTTGAGGGATTAAAAACCACGACCTACCCCAGTAGAATTTCAACTCCACTACACCGAGCAACTTCAGGTTACAACTATTGACACCTAATTTTTGACCTCCCATAATTTGGTTTAACAATCCAGAGTCCTTGAAATATTAAACAGAGGGACATGTGTTTTTAGAAAATCAAAATAATTTTCTAAAATTTATTGAGGCTATATGTTGCAAATTTTGTTTGATAAGATAATTTCTATAATAATATAAATTAATTTAAGCATTTTTTAAATTATTACACTTTTTGCTAAATTAGCCAAGAAGAGAGGATAATTTTTCATGATTGTTCAGTTAATTGTCTAAATTGTTTAAATAGTAATTTGCAAAGTACTTTACTCTGTTTAATGCAAGGAATATAGTTAATTAAGTAAATTAGCCACTTTTATCCTTGAATTCTTATTTGATTAATTTATCGGATTTTTATCATAGTTAATTGAGTTTTAATTTAATCAATATTGAAAATTGTCATTAAGCGGCTATAATTGAAACAATTAAATATTAGCCAATTATGGAAATAGTTTAAACTAGTCAAATTTAATTAAAATCTTTTACAAGGTTTATTTATTTCTTTTTATTATTTTTTTTTATTTCACTGATATTGATATTTTCCTTTTTTAATTAGACAAAATTAGTTTAAATGGGGTTGTATTTTTTTTTTTTTATATTATTATTATCCAATTTATGGGCATGTTTTAATTTTGGTCATTTATTAAAGGTTGTATTTTTTTTACCCTCCCTATATACGCATACACACGGATATACACCCGTGTATACATATACTGTCACGGCCCAAATTTGGAGCGGCGTGACTGGCACTCGATGCCAAACTAGGCCCCGAGCGAACCACTCTAAATCTGAAACTCTGCTAAGGCCTACCTACACACCGACAATATCAACCAGCCGGCGAGGTGGAAATCTGGATATACATAAACAAATGATGTTTGTCTCGTCTGAACTAGGCACACACACACCCAAAATATATATACACAACTGAGCAAGCCGACGAGGCTGCTATATAGGCTGAACCAAAAAAACTGAGAGCCAACATAGCTATATAATATCCCAACTACATACAACTGTCTACAGACCTCTAGGGAACACGAGCTGCAGAAAGGACAGGACAAGGCCCCGTCACACCCATATATATATATATATATATATATATATATATATATATATGTCAAAATAGCATACCACCAAAGGGACTGTAGCTCCGGACCAAGTGGAGTGCATTGACTGCGGCTGAGTGGAAGGCCTACTGAGTTGAATCATTTGTCCGACTACCTAAACCTGCGGGCATGAACGCAGCGCCCCTAGACAAAGGAACGTCAGTACGAATAATGTACTGAATATGTAAGGCAAGATAACAACTGAAATGAAATAACAAACTATACTCTGGATATTTCAAGAAAGCATCTGGAGGTGCTCTACCTAGGTTGCCTCTCATATGAGGCAAGATAACATCACTCTATAGATATAACTTCATGACTCGAAGGTCAGGCATAGATAACATAACTCCATAAATAAACTCCGTGACTCATAGGCCAGGTATAATCAACTTCATGACCCGTAGGTCAGGTTTAAGCAACTCCGTGACCCGTCGGTCAGGTATAATCAACTCCATGACCCGTAGGTCAGGTATGCGCATCTCCGTGACCCGTCGATCAGGCAACAACTCCATGACCCGTAGGCCAGGCAATAACTTCATGACCCGTAGGCTAGGCGTATACATATAATGATAACTCGAAGGCAACATAATAGCCTATAAACAACATATCCACTAATTATACCTCTTGACATTCAATCATCTCATATAACTAAACTATTCTTATACTAGATCTTAACTAGAGAGGAGTACTACACTAGGGTTATGGTAACTCAAGTATAATCTTCGTGAATAGCAGACCTTTGTGCGAATAGTCGAAAAGGTCTCAATAGTAGGAATCTTAAGAAATGGAATCATCATCATTGTTACCATCATAGAAATATCCATCTTTAGCATCATAATCACTTTGAGAATCATGAGCTTCGGGATTTTTGGAAATAAGGATATTATAGAATCCCTGTATGCGTTCATAGGAAAAAGAATCATGCCTTTAGAAAGAAAGGAAGTAGCCTTAACATACCTGGAAGCTTACTTCTCGACTTTTCCAACTTACTTTCTGTCATGCAATCTACATAAGATCATTCGTAGTCCTGTAATCTACATATAAAGCCATTCATACTATTGTTAGGCTCATTATCATATGTTTGTCTTAAGCCTTCAAATTAAATCCTCCTAAAATTTGCCGAAATTTGAGCAGCATCTCTCCTGTTTATATCCCTAGCCCGAAATCACAATACCAACAAAACAACAACTACAACAGCACCAACATCAACAACATCATTATCAATACTAAAATATTCCATAAAACATCTCACGCGATGTTTTTCCAATTTCTCAACCAACAACTTTATTATACAACCATTTAATCACTCTATCTTCGTAAATAAACCAAAAGTAATATTAATAACGAGAGATTCATACCTTATTTTTGTTAAAATAGTGATATCTTCAATATCCACCTTGAATCCACCGCAAAACCATACTAGAATTACATCTATGCGTTTTCTGAGCTTCGATTAATACTCCGCCACTTGAAAATCACTCAAACCCTCAACTTTTTATGACATAATTTCCTTTTTGATGAGCTTTAAAATCTGATTTTGGGTGAAAAATATGGGGTTTTTCCCCTTTTATAAGGTTCAAAAGCCGGGTCGGGTCACTGTAGCAGTATTGTAGCAAGTCGGTCACTGTAGCACGCGTTTCTGCTTTGTCAGCCTAACTTGTAACGTCCATAATTCTCTACTCCTGTGTCGTATCGATGAGAGATTTGTTGCATTAGAAACTAGACTCGACGAAATTCATTTTAGGCTTTTGTTTCACTCAAAAAAACTTCATATGCTAAGAGATATGCTTCCCTCAAGTTGGACTAAAATTTTCACACGAAACATTACCTATCCTTTGTCCAAAGTCGTACCACTCCATTTCTTCCGCTCATTTCCTTAAAAAAACTTCCGGTATACCTTATATACATCCTTCACTCATTAAATATACTTAATAATGCTTGCTCCTTATATTCCAAAGTGGTTTTACTTAACCATAACTCAACGTATTATGTTTCAAATGTGATAAGTGCTTCTTCGAAGATACAGGGTGTAACATCCTTCCCCCCTTAAAAACATTCGTCCTCGAATGTTGCAGGAGAGCTCGTTTTGACATTGATGTCAATATTCTCACTGGCATTTGTTGGTATCTACTTTACTTACTTGCAGTCATATTCACTCATTCGGAACTGAACTTATTCGCAACTTATGATCCTCTTCGCGGTGCCTTGGAGGCCATACACCTTAAGTTAATAAGTCGTAACCGTAATTTATAGACTTATGATGCTATATCGATGTGTTGGAGCCACAATCCTCTCTTGCTGCAATGTTACTCTATCTCTTGTCTGCATACCATTCAGCTGTGTTGGGACTGATTGATTCTGCTCCACTAGTTAATATTCCTTACGCCTTTTGGGTTTTCTTACACTGAATCTGTGGCATTTCCAGTCTTACTGCAGTAGTACTCGATAATTTCTTATACTGAAGTGCCTCAATTTTTGATGATTAATCTTCCTTGGATTCCTTGGTTCCATTATATGAGCAATAACATGGTTTCTTCTTCACATATACAGTTCTTCCTTGTGCAATTACTAGCTCATCATCCTTACGTATATGTAAACTCTATATGCATGCTTTCACAATTCCTTTGCTGTTTCTTGACTACTGTTGATTTTCTATCAATGGGGGTATTCTCGAGTTCACCGAATTCCTTGCCCAATCAATTCTTGGATATTATTCTCCTCCTTTTGTGGCTAAAATTTATGTTTGTACTCACGGTCGTCTCTTTTTCGTATCACTCATCTGCCGACTAGCTCCTCATAGTCTCTTCGACTTCTGTATTTACATCCTCATATACTCGTTTATCCAATACTTATCATATACTTTTATCCAAGTTTGGTCTTATCTTCCCTTTTTATCCCAATATACTAGAAATTCTTGTTTCTTTTGATCTCCACGTATCATTCTTACGCTTCACAGATGTTTTGTGCCTCATCTTCTTGGGATTTAACTTATTCTTCCCCCCTTAAGGATAACCTCAGAAACTGATAATGTAGTATCCCTGGCTTTCCTGTAGCAACTGAATCGATCCTTGCGGTATTTTATCTTCTAGCTAATGTCACGCCGAAATTTCCTTTCATCCATATACTTTACTTGATCCTCTCTTGTTCTTGATAAGGCTTCTTATGCTCGGTCTGGCTATCGGTAATTACTGTGCCTATTCCAAGAATATCTTAAATCTCTTCTTCAAGGATCCTTTTCTTTCAACTTATTCTTAAGGTTGTTAATCCCTTAATCTGGCTGATAAATTAGGGATAATTTGGAAATTTTCCGAAATGTGAACCAGGCTCCTTATCACGTAGCGAATTCAAATCATTTCACTCTTTCCGTTGTTTGCAGTTTTCAATCATAGACATTTCCTTTCTAGAAGAACCATTATTTTGCTTATTCTATGAGAGTTCATTGTCGCCAGCTTTGTTCCAATCATACGCGTCATTTCTCTATTACCTCCTTTGAGGTTCTTCGTTGACTCTTGGCCTTCGCTTAATTTTTACCTGATAAGTCTTCCCCATAGTCTGGCATACCATATTTGTTGTTGAGTTTGTCAGTCGCAAAGATATCCGAAGTTCTTAGATACTCATTTCCTCTGTTTACCTTTGCGATTTAAGGCTTTTGTCTGTTTTCTCTCTTACGCTGACCTTATCCTTTAGCCAACCAAATCTGGTCTTTTTTTTTCAATAGCATCATAAGTCAATGTACTATGGCATCTGTTTCCCACGACCCACTTTTTCATTTGCCCAGCTCATACTATTCTGTAGTTCTTCTTTACTAAGTGGTTGTACCATAGTCAGGTGTCATAGTTCTTCCGATATCTTGTCGATCCTTGTCCTACTCATAAATACTTATAAAATATATCCTTTTCTTCCTCCTTTCATCCCTTTCTTATCTTTCCTTTTGATGCCACAACTTGTTCAAATTCATACATACCCCTCGTATATTCGTCCTATTTCCTTTATAATCAAATCTCTGTACTCCCTATCAAAATTCTTCTCCCATGCTATCTATGTTTTACCTCTTGGCCAAACTTCTTATCTTATTAATCTTCCATAAAATCTGATTATGCTTTCTCAGGTTACATCCATACCCATCGTTATTATACTTCAATCCTATTTATCGAGATCTATTTCCGGGATCTTCGCATTGGCCCTTTACCATGTGTTGCCATACTCTACCCCTCCTTCTTATTTACTTTAAAAAATTTATCCGAATAGCCCTTCGCCTCTACCGGCGCCTTACTAGCAACATACTTCCCTTGCTTACACTTCTCTTCTTCTCATGACATCACAATCTTCTTACTCTTATGTACACATATTTTCCTTCTTCTTGATATTGTTGCATCATGACCATCCAACTTTAACATTCGGAGAAATAATATTAATCTGCCCTGTAGCACTTGCTACCTTAACTTCAATACCTTTAGCATATCGCAAGACCAATCATAAGGGCACGCATGACTATTAATGTGGCCACACATGAATTATCATTTACATCGCTTCTCAATATCTTACTTACAAAATACTCCCTTTGCTTTTTAACTCTATCCTGAGTCTGTGACTTATTACATTTCCTCTCTTTTTGACCAGCTAGCTAGACTCCTACCTTACAATCATTTCGAAAATCTAATCGTAAGGCTCATATGCTCCTAATTTCTCTCGGCTATTCCGATTTCTCATAGCTGGATCCGAGGTCGTCGTTAATATCAGAAGTAACTTGGTCATAATGATTCTCAGAATAGTACCAATTATCGAATACTCAGAGTCCCCTTGAAGTTAAATAACTAGTGACTTTTGAATCTCAAAGCAAACTTACATCATATAGGGAAGTTCAATAAAATGAGTCCATGTGTCTATCATCAACCCGTCCTGATCTGATATATATATACTTCCAAAATAAAACCTTCCCCTACTCATTAACTTCCTTTTTCCATATCAATATCTCTTCGTTGTCTCTTACTTGTCAATCCATGAATCGTAGTACTGTACTTGAGTTCTTACTATCAACTTTCCTTATATCTTCAATAAGTCTCAATCCTCTAAAATCTCGAATACAACTCATTCCAGTTTCTCTAGCTACTAATCACTTTTCCTCCGGGGTTCATCCCTTAAATCAAATTCGAATCATTCTAAAACTCCTCTTTAAAAGCGTCTCATAATTGTTTATTCACTCATAGCTAACCAAACGTTTGGTTATGCCATTTCCCTTTACTCTTTCTCTATGGCATAAACATTAAAACAATTCAATTTGTAAAAAATTTGGCAGAGTTTCCTATATAATTCTTACTACCTCGACCTTGCACACAGCCCAGAAAACACATCCAATGACTCTCAGGGCAATCAAAAATACACGTAGCATCCCGCTCATGTACTAGTCATCCATATACATCAATATCAATAAAGTAGGGAACATACCTTTCGGGTCAACAAACTTCAGTTCTCATCAATTTCTCCAAACTGTATAATCAACTACTCATCCAAAACCCAAAATATTTAGGGTTAGAATCAGGGACTTCATATCCTATGGCTTAGCTCTGCAGCACGATCTAAGATAAGAAAGAAGAGTAACCATCCTAAATGCCCTGTAGCTTCCCGTTTATAAATGTGGCGCGCTTCACACCCATAAACAAGACTCTACTGGACACGATCTGTAGACAACCCTAGGACAGAACTGCTCTGATACCAAGTTTGTCACGGCCTAAATTTGGAGCGGCATGACCGGCACTCAATGCCAAACTAGGCCCCGAGCGAATCACTCTAAATATGAAACTCTGCTAAGGCCTACCTGCACACCGACAATATCAACCAGCCGGCGAGGTGGTAATCTGGATATATATAAACAAATGTTGTCTGTCTCGTCTGAACTGGGCACACACACACCCAAAATATATATACACAATTGAGCAAGCCGACGAGGCTGCTATGTAGGCTGAACAAAAAAACTGAGAGCCAACATGCCTATATAATATCCCAACTACATACAACTGTCTACATACCTCTAGGGAACACGAGCTGCAGAAAGGACAGGACAAGGCCCCGTCACACCCATATATACATGTCAAAATAGCATATCACCAAAGGGACTGCAGCTCCGGACCAAGTGGAGTGCACTGATTGCGGCTGAGTGGAAGGCCTACTGGGTTGAATCGTCTGTCCGGCTACCTAAACCTGCGGGCATGAACGCAGCACCCCCAGACAAAGGGACATCAGTACGAAAAATGCACTGAATATGTAAGGCAAGATAACAACTGAAATGAAATAACAAACTATACTCTGGATATTTCAAGAAAGCACCTGGAGGTGCTCTACCTGGGTTGCCTCTCATATGAGGCAAGATAACATCACTCTATACATATAAGTTCGTGACTCGAAGGTCAGGCATAGATAACATAACTCCACAAATAAAACTCTGTGACTCATAGGCCAGGTGTAATCAACTCCATTACCCGTAGGTCAGGTTTAAGCAACTCCGTGACCCGTCGGTCAGGTATAATCAACTCTATAACTCGTAGGTCAGGTATGCACATCTCCGTGACCCGTCGGTCAGGCAACAACTCCATGACCCGTAGGCCAGGCGATAACTCCATGACCCGTAGGCCAGGCGATAACTCCATGACCCGTAGGCTAGGCGATAACTCTATAACCCGTAGGCCAGGCGATAACTCCATAACCCGTAGGCCAGGCGTATACATATAATGTTAACTCGAAGGCAACATAATAGCCTATAAACAACATATCCACTAATTATACCTCTTGACATTCAATCTTCTCATATAACTCAACTATTCTTATACTAGCTCTTAACTAGAGAGGAGTACTACACTAGGGTTATGGTAACCCAAGTATAATCTTCGTGAATAGCAGACCTTTGTGTGAATAGTCAAAAAGGTTTCAATAGTAGGAATCTTAAGAAATGGAATCATCATCATTGTTACCATCATAGAAACATCCATCTTTAGCATCATAAGCACTTTGAGAATCGTGAGCTTCGGGCTTTTTGGAAATAAGGATATTATAGAATCAATGTATGCGTTCATAGGAAAAAGAATCATGTCTTTAGAAAGAAAGGAAATAGCCTTATCATGTAGCAGTACTTTAGCAAGTTGGTCACTGTAGCACGCGTTTCTGCTTTGTCAGCCTAACTTGTAACGTCCATACTTCTCTACTCCGGTGTTGTATCGATGAGAGATTTGTTGTGTTGGAAACTAGACTCAATGAACTTCATTTTAGGCTTTTGTTTCACTTAAAAAAACGTCATATGCTAAGCTATATTCTTCCCTCAAGTTGGACCAAAATTTTCACACGAAACTTTGCCTATCCTTTGTCCAAAGTCGCACCACTCCATTTCTCCCGCTCATTTCCTTATAAAAACTTCCGATATACCTTATATACATCCTTCACTCATTAAATATACTTAATAATGCTTTCTCCTTATATTCCAAAGTGGTTTTACTTAACCATAACTCAACGTACTTATGTTTGAAATGTTATAAGTGCTTCTTTGAAGATACGGGGTGTAACATATACACATGCATATCGCGTGTATATGCAAATATTGGGCCTGCCCCTTTTTTCTTTAAGTTCCGCCGGGCCCAGTCCAATAGACTGAACCGACCCACATCTCTTTATACACTTATGCAAACAGACCTAAGGGTCTCATTTTGTAAAAAAGCGAAAAGGAACGAAGGGCAATCCTAGCCGCCTCCATTCCTGTCCTTTTTTTTCCCCGTCACGTTGCCGGAATTGGTAATTTCGTGGGTCCATGTTGATGGTACTGCTTTTGTAAGGCTGAGTATGGCAAGAGAATTTATTGTTGAACCATTTCTCAGGCATTTCCATAGAATCTCGACCAAACACGGTATTATTTCGTATCTCTTTTTACTTCTTCTGCATTTATGCAACGGGTATAACTAAAATCCTTAATGGATTTTGTTTGCACGTGATTTGAATCTAGTATTTTCATTGGTTCTAGAGGAATTGAGCAGGTTGATTAATTTTGGGTCGCTCTTGGCCCTTGATGCGTTTTATAAGTGAATATTGACCCTTGGTGTGCTGAGAAGCAAGGCTTGTTCATGAGATTTAGCTTTGTCCCATATCGGGGAGTTGAGGGTTTTGCTTGCAAAATAGAACCCCCAAACTACGTTGTTAGAGGACTTTGGAGATCTGGGAATTTGAATATTTTCACTTGCATACAAAAGAGGTTGAATATCTAGGGTTTTTAGCTTATTTGCCTGAAACCTTTAAATGATAAGATTTAACCTATGAAACTCTAGAAAAACTTGAAGATTAAGAAAAATCAAAATAAAGGATGGATGAAGAATAGAGATGGAAGAAGGGTAGATGGATAGATACTAGACACCTAGGATTGATTCTATGAACAAGGTTGGGTGTATGAAACCCAACCCCTTTCAATTGGAATGAAATCCTAAAAACCTAAGTAATTTGAATTTCAAGGAATTTACTCAACTTGAATCCACAAATGAGCAATCCTAGGAAAATTCAATGGAAAGCAATTCAAGGCACAACTAAGAAATCACACTTATTAATTAAGCCAAACAATCTATATTAGCTAAAAACTACTTAACAATCTACTACACTCAATTTCATCAATATTCAAGCTACTATGAAAATGAACTAACTTGGGCTACTTATAGTCTTAGGCTAAATTATTACACAATAGGCCAAAAAGTGGCTCTCAAGTTTGCAAAAGTGACCCAAAAGATCCGGATGTCACGTTTTGTGGCTTCATATGTGAACATACATCCCTACAGTTCTATTGCATGTTGTGCTCCTCAAAATCCCCAGATTTGCTGACACACTTTGCGTTAGTGCTGCTGGTTCGCATGTGCAATATGTGGCTCGTAGTGCGCACTATGTGGCACGCAGTGCGCACTTTGTGGCTCGCAGTGCACACTATGTTGCGCTACTATTGCGTCACATGTTGTGCCATCTTCCCAAGCCACCTTCCAAATATTGTAGACTTTTGAGATCTTCTCTTCTAGTTCCTCAAATTCTTCCTTCTTCATGAATAGAGCTTGAAGGTCTTGAAGCTCCTTCGCTTGGCTCCTCATGAATGGCCTTGAGTTAGGTGGGGTGATATCATCCTCCCCTTCTTGGAGAAAATTCGTCCTCAAATCTAAAGGATCACCTACAACACAAGAAGAAAGATCAATTACATGAAAACATTGTGAATACTATACTCACTTGGTAAGTCGATCTTGTAGGCATTATCATTGATCTTCTCAAGGACTTTGAAGGGACCATCTCCTTTTGGGCTCAACTTTCCTTTCCTCAACTGAGGAAATCTTTCCCTTCGAAAAATGGATCCAAACCCAACCGTTGGGTTGGAATTCTATTTTCTTCCTCCCACGGTTTTGCCTCTTTGCTACCTTGGTGTTGATCTTGTCAATGTTCTCCTTGACCTTTGCATGGATTTTAAACATTTTGGCCGCCTTTTGTTTTGTATCTATACTCACAACAACATCACCAGACAAGGGGGTTTAGGTTAAGGGAATCAAAGGATTAAAACCACAGCAAACCTCAAATGGAGTCATGCCAATAGAATTATGTAGAGAATGATTATAAGCAAATTCAATCAAAGGCAAACAATCCTCCCAAGAAGTAGGCTTTCTTCTAATCATACACCTAAGCATGCTTCCAAGAGTCCTATTTACTACTTCGGTTTGTCCATCCGTTTGAGGGTGGCAAGAAGTAGAAAACATGAGCTTGGTGCTAAATGCACTCTAAAGGCTCTTCCAAAAGTGGCTAAGAAATTTAGAATCCCTATCACTAACAATAGTTCTAGGAACTCCATGTAATTTAAGTACATGATTCACAAACAAAGATGCTACATGAGATGCATCATCATATTTATGGCATGGTATAAAATGAGACATCTTTGAGAACCTATCTACCACAACAAAAATGCTACATGACCCCTTTTGGTTCTTGGAAGACCCAACACAAAATCCATAGAAATGTCTATCCAAGGACCAATAGGAGTAGGAAGGGGAGTATACATACCTTGGGGCCGAGTCTTGGACTTGGCTTGCTTGCATTCCAAACATTGACCACATAGCTTTTCCATATCATGCCACATCTTGAACCAATAGAATTGTTCATTCAAAATGTCAAGTGTCTTGGCCACTCCAAAATGGCCCATCATTCCACCACTACGTGCTTCCTTGACCAATAATTCTCTCCATGAGCTCATCGGAACACTAAATCTACCATCCTTGAATAGGAACCCATCTACAAGTTGGAACCTATCAACCCTTCTCCCTTGGGTCAACTCCTCACAAATTGCCTTAAAGTCAGGATCTTGAGAATAGAATCCCTTAAGGCTTTCAAAACCTGTCATTCTAAAAGTCATTGTATTGAGCAAGACATACCTTCTAGACAAAGCATCCGCCACCACATTTTCTTTACCATTTTTGTAATGGATCATATAAGGAAAGCTTCAATCAATTCTACCCACTTGGCATGTATTTTGTTGAGTTTGGATTGTCCCTTCAAATGCTTTAAAGACTCATGATCTGAACGAAACACAAACTCTTTGTGCCACAAGTAGTGTTGCCAATGGGTCAATACCCTCACAAGTGCATATAACTCTTTGTCATATGTTTGAGTAGTTCAATGATGCCCCCTTAAGATTCTCACTAAAATATGCTAAGGGTTTGCCTTCTTACATCAAGACACCATCTATGCCAACGCCGGAAGCATCACACTCAACTTCAAACGTCTTTTCAAAATTCCGCAATTGCAACAAAGGTGGCGAACTCAACATAGACTTCAATTCTTGGAATGCCTTTTCTTGCTCATCTCCCCACACAAAAGGAACATTCTTTTTAATCAATTCAGTCATTGGGGAGGCAATTGTACTAAAGCCCTTCAAAAATCTTCTATAAAAACTTGCCAACCCGTAGAAACTCCTTACATCAGATGTATTTTTAGGAGTTGGCCAAGTTCTAATGGACTCCACCTTCTCTTCATCAACCTCAACACCATTAACACTCACCACAGAACCCAAGAACACCACTTTATCAACCCCAAAAGCCCACTTCTTGATATTAGAAAACAACTTTTCAATCAACAAAACATCAAATACTTGCCTCAAATGGCTCACATGTTCTTCCATAGATTTGCTATACGCAAGAATGTCATCAAAATATACAACAACAAATTTATTGATAAAGGGTTTTAAGACATGGTTCATTAAGCGCATGAAAGTGCTAGGTGTATTGGTTAGGCCGAATGGCATAACAAGCCACTCATAGAGACAAAACTTGGTCTTGAAGGCCGTTTCCATTCATCACTCGGATTCATACGAATTTGGTCATAGCTACTCCTAAGATCAATTTTAGAAAACACACTTGAGCCACAAAGCTCATTCAACATGTCATCAAGTCTAGGGCTAGGATGTCGATACTTTATCGTAATTTTGTTGACGGCTCTACAATCAATGCACATCCGCCAAGTGCCATCTTTTTTTTGGGACAAGAATCACCGGTATGGCACAAGGACTAAGGCTCTCCTTGACTAGACCCTTCTTGAGTAGCTCCTCAACTCGCCTTTTCAATTCTTTTGTTTCCTCCGATTTGCTCCTATATGCCGGCTTGTTCGGGATTTGAGAACCCGGTACAAAATTAATTTGGTGTTCAATACCTCTCAAGGGAGGTAATCCATCAGGCATTTCTTTCGGGAGCAACGCTTCATATTCCTGCAAAAGAGAAGATATACTACTAGGTAAAGTGCTAGTAGCTTGGTTAGCATTTAGGAGAAGATGTTTGTTGACAAGGCACACCAAGAAGCGTCTCTCATCAACCCCTTTTAAGCAATTACTTGGTTTGGCCAATAAACATTTCTTGGTTCCATCTTGAGATGTTTCGTCTCCACCTATGACCAACAAGTCCTCCTTCTCACTCTTCTCCTTTTCTTCCTTTTGATACTTCTCCCGAAGATCCCCCATCACTCTATAATCCTCACTCACTTGGTAAGGGGTTAGCAGATTAAGAATGTACTTCTTCCCCTTGACCACAAATAAGTATTTGTTAGTTCTCCCACTATGTTGGGCATCAATATCAAATTGCCAAGGTCTTCCAAGCAATAGATGGCAAGCTTGCATCGGCATCACATCACACAAAATCTCATCTTGGTACTTGCCAATGCCAAATTTGATAATGGCTTGCTTGTTGACCCTCATCTTACCACATTCATTGAACCATTGGAGTTTATAGCGACTAGTGTGCTTGTCGGTGGGGAACTTCATACTTTCAACCAAAAATTGGCTAATGGCATTCATGCAACTCCCACCATCAATGATTAACGAACACACCTTATCCATAATTTTACACCTTGCATGAAACAAGTTCTCCCTTTGGTCACTCTCTTCCCTAGCTAGAGGTCCCATGGCCCTCCTAGAACCAATAGCATGATTCAAGGCCTCCTCATATCTAATCTCAACTTCTCCCTCGGAATCACCCTCGCACTCACTACTTCTTCCTTCCGCATCATGACCAACCCCGCCCTCATTTTCATCATCGATTCGATACCCATCCCGTACTATAATGATAGTCCTTCGGTTAGGACACTCACTTGTAATATGTCCTCTTCCTTAGCACGTAAAGCATTGGATGGTAGAAGGTCGATTATAGTTGGTGTTAGAATTGTTACCTCATTTAGCCTTGTCGTCACCTTTGGCTTTGTAATCGAATTTGGCTTGAGGTGTTTGAGTGTTGCTCTTGGGCTTATCCTAAGGGGAAGTTTTCCACTTCTCTTTGCCTTTGTTCCAACTTGAATATGATTTGCGTTTGTCTTTGTAAGACTTCTCTTCTTTGAGATCCACTTCAACCTTGGATGCATCATGGAATGCCTCTTCAAGACTATTATAAGTCTTAAGCCTCATTGGTTTAGAAATTTCCCGATTCAAGTTGGCTACAAACCTTATAATAGTGTACTCCTCATGCTCTTCTATCTTGGACTTCATCCGCAAATCCTCAAACTCACCAAAGTACGCTTCAATGTTTTTCAATCCTTGCTTCAACATGTATAACTTTTTGAGTGCATCTTGGTGGTATGTGGGTGGAAGCCACCTTGTCTCCATGAGCTCAATCAAGTCATTCCAAGTTAGAAGATCATAGATGTATTGTTGAGCTCTTTGTAACTTCTTGGATTCCCACCAAGTAGAAGCGTATCCCTCAAATTGAGTGAGGGCATACTTTGTCTTTAAAGCCTCGGACACATTGTTCGTGAGGAAGATGCGCTCACTTTGCAATTTCCATTCGAGGAACTCTTCCGAATTGCTACCTCCTTGGAAAGTAGGAAGGTTCACCTTGATGGTGTTCAAATTCAGCTCATTATCTTGCCATTTTCCCCAATCTTCATAACCTTGGGCCATTCCTAAGTCCACATCACCTTGGAATCTAGGTTCATGGCCCAGAAATCTCTTAAAGCCTCCTCTTCCTCCCCTTCCCCGATTATTCATCCCTCCATGCCTTCCTCCTTGTCGGTTATCATCCCACCACCTATCTTGTGGATAATCATCATACTCTTTTTCATTCATTGGGTATTGGTATTGACATTAGTATTGGCGTTGGTATTGGTTTTGGTTAACAAAGAGATCTTGTATTTAGGCTTGGGGTGCTTGTTGCAAGATTACTTGAGGGATTGCCTCATTCGGGTTGTTTTGGTAAACTTGGGGATAGGTTTGTCGATTGATGTTTTGGAATGTGGACGTTTAGGGTGAAAGGTTGGTTGTTTGGGGGTGGTGGAGCTCTTTGGGTAGAGGTGGTTGTGGTGTTGGGATTGCACAAGGTATGTGCTTGCACCGAGGTAATGGTTGGTGTAGTATCTTGTGTTTTATCCCTATCACCTTCATTCCTAGAACGGGGAGTGCCCATTTTACTCGAACCATCCGCTTGAGTTTTCTCAATACTCACCATCTGCGCATCCATACCATTCAACTTCCTATCCATGCTATTCAATTTCCCATCCATACCTTCCATCCTCGATATCAAAGCCGATATTTGATTCATGATCATAGCTAATGAACTTGCTATGGATGACATATCTCCTATCTCTTGTGTCCTATCTCCTTGGTTAGACATAATGACCTGCTAAACTAGAAAACAATATTAGTAATAAAAGCCTCACGTCACTCGTAATGAACTCTCAAGCTTACCACGCTCCGTGCTCTTTCGAAGTTGTTGATGAATCGCATAACCAATCAAATTCACCTGGTCGCTTATACTTTGTGGAAGAATGGATTCTTGTGAAGATGAAAGAAGAATGACTCAAAAACAAACGGACGAGAGCCAAATAAGTTTTCAACGAAATAAATGGAAAAACTTACGAAGAATTAGCACGAACGAATTAACAAACTCAAGAACTACCTAACAACTAAGTAAGGATGATTACTAGTCATTAGTTAGTTTATAGAATCAAGGAAAGTAATTAGGACCATGGAATTGAAAGAGAATTAGAGTTGAAAAACCTGAAAAGCGCACTTTGCTAAGCCTGTGCACAATCTGTGTTACAACTGTGTGTCAGCAAACACTGTCTACATTGCAACATGCGGCCTACAAATGTTGCAACACAATTTCCAACTTCTCTGTCACGTTCTACGTTGCTATTGCATGTCAGCAAACACAACAACCTGCGACACAATGTGCATCATGCAGTTGCTGCCTGCAGGGCAATTTTTTTGTGACCTCCCTTTTTCTTGGGATTTGTTTGGATGCTTCTTTTTCTGAATATTCCTTGTACTTGGGACCACTAAAACCTAGTATTTTCCTTTTTGGTCTAGAAAAACACTCTTCAATTTCTGTACTTGGAAAATTTTGGATTCAACCTTCCCTTTTGGTCTTCTTCTCCAATATGAAATTATGAATGTTCTTAAGAACACCAAGAACACCCAAATACAATCCAGGGCCAATTAAATTCTTTTTTGCCCTAATTTTCAGATGTAAGCTCCTTATCACTTGGAGAACAAAGCCCAATATCAATCAAAGCTTAATTTCAGCACAATCAACTAAACCCACTTGAGTTCTTCAAGCTTTGATGAACCTCCAATGGCGGAAACTTCAATTCTTACCCAAATGACTTCAAATTTCGTTTCTAGATGTTTTCCACCACAACAAAGTCAGATCTACCTTAAAAACACTCAAATCACACAACAAAAATCAATTTTTTTTTAATTTTCTAGATCAAGGATTGAAGAATCAATGGAATGATCCCTCTACCTTGCTCTGATACCAAATGATAAGATTCAACCTATGAAACTCTAGAAAAACTTGAAGAACAAGAAAAATCAAAATAAAGAAGGGATGAAGAATAGAGATGGAAGAAGGGTAGATGGATATATACTAGACCCCTAGGATTGATTCTATGAACAAGGTTGGGTATATGAAACCCAACCCCTTTCAATTGGAATGAAATCCTAAAAACCTAAGTTATTTGAATTTTAAGGAATTGACTCAACTTGAATCCACAAATGAGCAATCCTAGGCAAATCCAATGGAAATTAATTCAAGGCACAACTAAGAAATCACACTTAGTTAACTAAGCCAAACAATCTATATTAGCTAAAAACTACTTAACAATCTACTACACTCAATTTCATCAATATTCAAGCTACCATGAAAATGAACTAACTTAAGCTATTTATAGTCTTAGGCTAAATTATTACACAAGAGGCCCAAAAGTGGCTCTCAAGTTTGCAAAAGTGACCCAAAAGATCCGGATGTCACATTTTGTGGCTTCATATGTGAACATGCGTCCCTACAGTTCTGTTGCATGTTGTGCTCCTCAAAATCCCCAGATTTGCTAACACACTTTGCGTTGGTGCTGCTGGTTCGCATGTGCAATATGTGGCTCGCAGTGCGCACTACGTGGCTCGCAGTACGCACTACATGGCGCTACTGTTGCGTCACATGTTGTGCCACCTTCCAAATATTGTAGACTCTTGAGATCTTCTCTTCTAGCTCCTCAAATGCTTCCTTCTTCAAGAATAGAGCTTGAAGGTCTTGAAGCTCCTTTGCTTGGCTCCTCGTGAATGGCCTTGAGCTAGGTGGGGTCATATCAATTTTCAACCTAGTTTAAAATTTTTAAATTTTGTTTGGCTGTGGTTGTGTGGTTTCTATGTGATTTTGAGCATTTAGGGGAACAACTAAGATCTCCACGTTTGAATCTCTATCAAAGGCTGCACACAAAGGAGGTAATTCCCCTTCCACTTTTATTTTTTTCTATTTCTTGTTTCCTTAGTTTGTTCTGTGCTAATCTATTTTGTTGCTTTTGGTAGAATTTATGTGCTTAAGTGCTTAAGTAATCTGGTTTAATATGTCTGTATATGAGATTAGCCCAGTTTAATTAGGTATGTGAGTTATATTTCTACTTAGTTTGATTTCAGTTGACGTAGATAGGATTATGTGAGTTAGATTTAAGTGTGTTGATCATATAAACAATAGTTCTACCTTTAATAACTAGGCCTACTTGACATGTTTAGATTAGTCTGATTCAGTTAAATATGCCATATGTTGATTTTGGCTTTAATAACCTGATTATTCCTAATCAAACAGGCCTCATTTGTTAGTCTGATCCAACCTGCTTTTAATAAAAGTAGGATTCTATAGTTTAGTCCTAATGTAGCAAAGAAATGGTGCTTATATATTGTTTCAATCAAATTATCCCAATCATGTGATGTTGTAATTTGCCTTGACTTAGTTAAGTATAAACTCTTTAAGTCTGACCTGTGTGGCCAAATATGCCTTTCTGGTTTATTTATTTCAGTCTAAGTTCACTTATGTCCAATATGTACTGTGTTAGTTAAACAATGTGTGTACTGCTATCCTGTTAGGAGTTAGTTGAATGCTTGTTATATATGGTTGGCTTAAATATGTTAGTGAGATTAAGTGCTAGCTTGATCACTTTGCTATCACCTGTTTAAGTGATTTTGGTTTTGTTAGCCTAATGTCTTATGTTTGATGGGTAACACTATGGACATGCTAAGTATGGGAAACCTTATCTAAGTCATTTGGTTGATCTTGTTGAGTCAAACCATATTCAAATCTGTTACTCCTATCTTATGGTAGCTTCTATTGGATCTGGTGCCTTGAGATATCATGTTTGGTTTTGTTTAAGTTAGATCACTGTAAACAACAACTTGATTAATCCTTGCACTTTGTCTGAAATCGAGAGTCTCTTGCTTAGTTAATAGTGATACTTGTCTATTTTGTTTTTTTGCATAACCCGAAACTGCCTGCACATCATTCCTAATGAACTTTAAAGCTAAAATTTTACATGAGTCTCTTTGGGGTTTTTGGATAGACAGAGACTGCACCTTTTAAGACTAAAATGACATATCTAATGGTGACCAAAATCTTTTACATGCTCCCCTTGGATAATTATGAGGCTTAAGCCATTAGGTTGATTAATTGGTCTCATATTGAAAATCCCAGAATGTGTTTTAAGTGTTAGAATCCAAATTCAATATTTAAAAAAAAAAAAAAAACCTGCATTCATAATTTTTGAGGCTCATGAAAAATTGTTAAGAGTCCTGTGTTTGGTGAGATGTCATGAAAGAATGATATGTTGATCCTTTTGAACCTGTTTAGAAGTTGTCTTATGAGATAGTCCTATATAGAGAATGTCTTTGTTTATAACAACTATAGCATTATCACAGATTACTTGGTTTAAAAATGACTTTAGAGCCTGATGTCCTTCTTCTATAGGCCCTTGTCTTGCAACTCTACATACTTGTTTCCCTCTTTCTGTGTCTGATTAAAGAACTGTTTGCAAAAGGTAGGCTTAAGTGTAGTGTGTAGTGAGTGTGTGATCATGAATTTGAAAGATTAAGTTGGTAAGAGGCTATCATTTGATGTTGAGTAACTATGGGTGTTACTTACCTAGAGTAAGGAATAAGTGTGATGAAGCTTTGAGTTTTCTAGTCAAAATTCAGCCTAATCTCCTTTGTTCTAGACTACTGGGGTTCCTTCATATGAACTTACATTTATGACTTGGTAGCGTGGCTGGTTCGGTTCCCGAGGCTTTTGGGTGCGTTTTGGGTTCTTGGTTGGAAACTTGGTTTTAGCCGTTTGGGGGTTGACCGAGTCAACGTGACCTCCGTTGGGAATTTTGAGGTCACGGATGGATTCTTAGCATGTTTTTACTTTTGTTTGCATGTTTAGTTTGTATCCAGGAGGTCCCGAATGGTCGTCGCGGTTTCGGATTGAGACTTAGTGAAACTAGAAAATTTCTAGTTTTGGTGTCTCGCCCTAGCGGTGTCTGTTCGCCCCCACGGACTCGCCCCAATGGAGATTGTTCGCCCCTGCGAATCCACCCCATTGGGATTTGGTCTGCAGGAGCGGAGGGTGACGTATTAAATGAATTTACGCCCCAGCGGATGGGAATTCGCTGAGGCGGGATCGCTGCAGCGGAAAGGGTCCGCCCCAGCGAAGAATGCTGGACCAGAGTTATTATTTTATTCCTAACTTCGATGTCATTAGTTCCATTCACCCAAAAACCTAAGTCTAATAAGCAATAAGGGTGATTTCTAGAGATCTTGTGGTGAAATCATCTTAGTGTAAGTTCTAAACCTTAATCTTGCATTATCTTTCCTTTACTAGTGTTCTTGGTAGTTAATGGCTATTGAGGGTGATGGGTTGTAGAAACCTGAGTTGTTAATCATTAAACCCTCTAACCTAATTGATAATTGTTGTTCAAATTGCTGATTCTATCATCTATGATTATGGATTAATAGATTCTAGGATTGAATATCTCTTGGCTTCTAGAATAAATTCATGAATTTAGGGTTCTTACTAAATTGGGAGTTTTGTTAATTGATGAAATTGAAGGACCAATTGTGGTTAGAACTCCATGAAATTAAAGATAATGACTAGTCAGACTATGAGTATTGTAATTTCACCCTTAATTTTTGGTTTTACACTCATGAGTCGATAAGGGAATTTTGGCTATTTTGAAGTAATTCTCCTACCGTTTATGTTTCCGATTAGTTGGCTTATTGTGGTTATTTACTTACTTAGCATTGTTAATATTAGACTTCGATCGTTCTGAAGCATTTCAGAATGGGAGGCTCATGTAAAGTAGTAGGTGGCTCATGTTCGGCATTTGAGGTAGGTTACGGCTTACCTGAGTTAGACTTTGATTAGTGAAACATATGTATGCGTAGAATTGATGGGTCTCTGGACATGATGTCGGGATGGATATACTCTTAGGTTAGTATGACTTCTGATTATGTGGGCTTGTCGCCGTTATTTTACGTATTGCGACATGAGGTGTACTTGTTATTATGATTTGGGTGATATGAAGTGATAGATTCATTATGATGATTGAACTCTATTTTGTTTCCATTGTCCATGGTTGTTGTGATTTATGCAAGTCTTGTTATGGCTTATGGTGCTTTGTGATCTCCATAGCATACTCGTTGGCTTGGTTTCATTGTTATCTGATTATTGCATTCATACATTCATGCATGATGGAAATGTTGTGGAAAACAGTGAAATAAAATAAGATGGAACAGTGACGGAAAAGGATTTGGAAACATATGATCTATAGTGAAACATGAAAGTCATCTCTGGGCTTTGTGCGGAGTGGCTAGTTCTATGATAGTCACTTCTTGGCTTTGTGTGGAGTGACCGGTACATGGACACCATGGGTCCCTCGGGTCATGACTGCCAAGACGTCGAGATTTTCGTCCAGAGCATGCGTGTATAGGTTGTGTTATTGGCCATTGCATTGCATTGACATCCATCTCATTGCATTGCATATGTCATCATCTCACTTTACATCTATTGATTGGATTGTGGCTGTACTTGTGTTGTGGCTATTCTGTGGAATAATGAAGGACTTGACAGACTTGTGTTTAGCTGCTACACATAGTATATGACTCGATTATCGATCTTTTGTGACTTTGTGTAGATGTTGGTTCCTGCCTGCTTATTTTGTTTGATTCTGTGTGTTATATGCGTGAGCTAATCTTAGTCGGCCAATGATGCTTACCAGTACATATGTGTACTGATACTACCTTACTGCACCCTTTTCTGAGTGCAGATTGTGAGGCAGGACTGTCATCGAGACCCCGTTTCTAGCCTTGAGGTTATTTGACTGAGATTTCAAGGGTGAGCCATCTTCCAGTCTGCAGTCTTGGACTCTCATCTCCTACTGTTTATTACTTTATCTTTAGACAAAATTTATTTATGCTCAGACAGTTGTATTAGTCCTGGACATGGTTTGGTAGATGTTCTTGTACGGTGAATTCTTTTTCATGGGTTGTATTATGATTAGTATTTCTGCACTTATTATTATTTATGACATTGACTTAGACTATTTAAGATTGATCTTGCTATTTATGTTATTTTGGAAATTGAATAAGTAATTAGTTAAGGGGATGGTTCGCCCACCAGAGGGGTAGTGTAGGTGCCATCACGATGGTATTTTGGGTCATGACATGAGAATTACTAGTGAAAATAATTGCTGAAGAGATTGATGAAAAATAAAGCTAAGAGGTGAAAATAATGGGAGATGAAGTCTAAAAGTTAAAAGTGCTTAGGAAAGTGTAAGTCACTATTATATAATTTTCCTACTCGACCCCTAGCCAACATTACAACCCGTTAAAGCCCTATTTGATTCTATTCGACCACATTTAATTAGTAGAGATGTACATAATGGGCAAGCCTATGGTTCTTTGTGCATACATGTGATTTTCTTTGTGAGTGCGAGAGTTGTGCTTTGATGCTAAGTCCTTAAATTACATTCGATTCTTTGACTTCAGTGTGTGGACTATTTCTTCTTGTGAGGGCACGTGTTTCATGAAAGATAGGTGATGTTATTAGATTTCTTTGACAGAGTAGGTAAGCGAGCTTAAATTTGATAAGTTAGAGTCCGTCTCTGAGATTAGGAGGTTAGGAGTTTGTTGTCTGTTTGTTGACTTGTATATCTTGCATGATGATTAGGAAGTATATATTTGATGGTTTGAGTTGCTATAGGGCCTAATTGTTGGTATCAACCAAAGTGGTGGTGTTCCTAGGCTTGAGTTATTGAGAGTGACTTTAATGCTTACTCGAGGACGAGCAAGATTTTAAGTGTGGGGTGGTAATGTTCGGCCAAAAATGTATATATTTATCCATTGTTACCTCACATTTTAGTACTTTTAATTATCTTTCGAGTACAATTATATTGCTTTGTGCTTAATATTATATTTTTAATGTGCAGGAATAAAATGGTGTGAAGATAAAATGATTTAGGTCAAAATTTATGAAGAAGTGTTATAAAAGAAAAGGAAGAAGAAAGAAGGGGTACATGAGGGAGACGCTATACTATCGTTGTCTACCAAAGTGAAGACAAAAGCAAAGAAACCAAATTGAAATTGGAAACAGAAAGAAAAACGTAATTGGAGAAAAGTGGGTGTGCGATCTCCACGCATCGCACAGCTATCACGAGGATTCACGTCCTCTGAAGTTTATTCGGCTGTGCGCGCCACTTGAGCAATGCCAGCCCCCTATTTTTTTCGGTCCGAGTTGGACCTAGAGAGAGCTTGAAGCCGCCGTGGAGGCCATAGTTACAGGGTTCTACCTTCTCTTCACTGTAATACTTGTTTTCATCTTTTAATTCGGATGATTTATTGTTTTTTCTCCATGTCTATGTGTAGCTAAACTCTTTAGTTCTAGGGTTCTGACGCTATCATGAAAGTTGATTTGATTATCGTTTATATTTATTGGTTTTCCATCTTTGGGTTATTTATTTATTCTTGTGTTTAATTGTTTGATTATCAGGCCAATAGTTGGAAACTATCTGTGGTGCATGAGTTGAACTTGAAAGAGCGAATTCACGTATGTAATAAGAAAAAATAGAGTTTGTTCGATTAATCGTTTTGCTACTGAGGATAGAAATATGCCCTTTAGCCCTATGTGAGGACCCCTGGTGGGACCCCATACTGCTGCTGTGGGACCTGTGGCCTTGTGCCTCTGTGTCCCCTGCTGCCACATACTAGGGTATTGTCTTTTCCAGCACACAGACAGTTCGCACACACTACAACGCTTCGAACCCGTGATCTCTGGCTCCTTTACATTCCCCTGAGGGAATCGCCTCTTACCAATTGAGCTGCAGCGTGTGCGAACTGTCTGTGACCCTTGCACAGACTGATAAGAATCGGGTTACTTGAACAAAACAAGATTATAATGCGGAAGCGAAAATATGAAGATTAAAGACGAGAATATAAAGATAGGCGAAATTCAAGAATAAAATCCCCAAATTTCAAGATTAAGTGATAAGAACCCTAATTGGTCTTAGTATTCAAAATTAGCGGATTAAGACTAATTAAGATACTAATAGAGTCAATTCAAGAACTTATATCAAAAGGTGATCTAGACCCCTATTTCGAAGAAATTAGAGACAATAATTAGTATAAGACTAATTACCTTCTTTAATTGACGAATAAGAACCAAAGATATCAAGTACGAATTAATCTTACCTCTTAAAAAGAATCGTTCTTATAAGGTTGCAAGATAAATCCAAAGTAGCCACACAAAGGTGTAAAATAGAGAAACTCTCAATAATAATAATATTTGTCTTGAAAATTACAAAATCCACCCCTATATATAGGGGAAACTTATCCCAAATAGAATGAGATTAGAATCTACTTTTATGGAAAAAATTAAATACTAAAACCTAACTAGGAAACTTTTAAAATAGGAAACATTAAAATAAGTAAAACCTTTCCAAGAATTGCCTAACAAAAATAAGGAAAGAAGTGCCAAATCTTGGCACCAAATCCCACGGCCAGAACAAAGTGGCCAAGGCATCACTTTTCAGCCCATTATTTGGGCGTGAGAAGCAGCCCACTTTGGGCAGAATTTTAAGCTCGCTGGGCCTCCTTTTGGGGCTCCATGTGGGCCAAATTTCCTCCTTTTAGGTTTGGACTTGGATCATGAAATATGTGTAGCACTTAGTACACTCTTTGTCATTATTCTTGGGCTCTTCTTCTACGATAAACAACTTCTTGATTTTTCACTGAAACTCGTCAACCTTTAATGGAGGTATGCCACCATGGATGCTATCATTCCCCTCTTCTTGAAAACAATTCGTCCTCGAATTTGAATCTCGCAAAATCAAGAAGATACGTAGTAGTAAACAACATCTATTAATCGACTGATAAGAATCCCAGACGGATTGGGTTTGGCGAGACAAGAAAAAGACCAATTTGTATGATTTTTTTTTTTTTTTTAATTTCCCCTCTTCTTGATTTTCCTTCTTGATGTTGGAAAAAACAAGAAACACAATAACTATGGAGTTTCTTAATTTGCAAGATTTTTTTTTTTTTTGGCTATATAGCTTTACTATTTTAAGCTACTAAAAGAAAAAGAGAATTTTCATTTTTTTTTTTTTTTTTTTTTTTTTTTTTACGAAACTCCCAAGATTATCAAGAACGGAACCTTGATAGCACCGCTCTGATACCACTTGATAAGAATAGGGTTACTTGAACAAAACAAGATTATAATGCGGAAGCGAAAATATGAAGATTAAAGACGAGAATATAAAGATAGGCGAAATTCAAGAATAAAATCCCCAAATTTCAAGATTAAGTGATAAGAACCCTAATTGGTCTTAGTATTCAAAATTAGCGGATTAAGACTAATTAAGATACTAATAGAGTCAATTCAAGAACTTATATCAAAAGGTGATCTAGACCCCTATTTCGAAGAAATTAGAGACAATAATTAGTATAAGACTAATTACCTTCTTTAATTGACGAATAAGAACCAAAGATATCAAGTACGAATTAATCTTACCTCTTAAAAAGAATCGTTCTTATAAGGTTGCAAGATAAATCCAAAGTAGCCACACAAAGGTGTAAAATAGAGAAACTCTCAATAATAATAATATTTGTCTTGAAAATTACAAAATCCACCCCTATATATAGGGGAAACTTATCCCAAATAGAATGAGATTAGAATCTACTTTTATGGAAATAATTAAATACTAAAACCTAACTAGGAAACTTTTAAAAT
The DNA here is from genome assembly GCF_019175385.1 of Lycium barbarum. NCBI lineage: Eukaryota > Viridiplantae > Streptophyta > Magnoliopsida > Solanales > Solanaceae > Lycium > Lycium barbarum. The sequence goes on along the minus strand of NC_083347.1, from coordinate 72,664,435 downwards.
AGGAAACATTAAAATAAGTAAAACCTTTCCAAGAATTGCCTAACAAAAATAAGGAAAGAAGTGCCAAATCTTGGCACCAAATCCCACGGCCAGAACAAAGTGGCCAAGGCATCACTTTTCAGCCCATTATTTGGGCGTGAGAAGCAGCCCACTTTGGGCAGAATTTTAAGCTCGCTGGGCCTCCTTTTGGGGCTCCATGTGGGCCAAATTTCCTCCTTTTAGGTTTGGACTTGGATCATGAAATATGTGTAGCACTTAGTACACTCTTTGTCATTATTCTTGGGCTCTTCTTCTACGATAAACAACTTCTTGATTTTTCACTGAAGCTCGTCAACCTTTAATGGAGGTATGCCACCATGGATGCTATCATTCCCCTCTTCTTGAAAACAATTCGTCCTCGAATTTGAATCTCGCAAAATCAAGAAGATACGTAGTAGTAAACAACATCTATTAATCGAAAGCAACAACGGTAGGAACAAAACAAGATAGTGACCATGTGTCCACTTAACCCAATTAAGCCTAACATGTATAAATACACCCTTGTAAATCATGTAGACATCATCATCCCAATAGAAAATTTTCCTACATATATAAGCACAACAAGATTCTCGCCTTGATGCCATAAAGAATGATATGTGTCTCTCCAGTTTATTTTTATCAATAAAGTATTTCAGTGGGCATGATAAAGACGACATAAAATCTCTAAAACATTCTCCAAATTGAACACTTTTATGATATATCCAAGCATCCTTAATTACGCTTCCCACAAATTTTCCCACATAAAAGCTATTCACACAAGCACTAGAGTTTTCAAGAAAGTTAGAAGAACCATTAAATTTCAAAACAAAACCTCCATTAAATCTTAGCTCATTATTGGGATCATCACAAATAATATTTTTGATCTGATTGAGTTCTATGTAATTGCTCAAATTCTCAAACAAGGAATCATGGATACGTTCAACAAAAAGTATTTGAATACTAGTATCATAACATTCATGTATCTCCTCGTCAGTGGTAGCAAACACCTTTTTAAGCACACAATCATCAATACTTGCACAATTATGTCTCATCACACGGAAAGAATCATATTCCAACAAGTTATCACATGAAAACTCATTCACAAGCCTCCTCCCACAAACATCATGCCTCTTTTCAACAAGTGGGAATCCACAATCAACAATGTCATGCTCAAATTTAAAATGGAACAAATTACTCTTATGCTTGAACTTAGAGGTTATAGCTAATGACTTATTATATAGAAAAATAGCATCATCCTCAAAATTAATAAAGTCACCAACATAAGAATTAAGAGTGTAGTTCATTACCTCCAAAAATATCTTAGGTGTTCTAGGAATTCCAAGAATGTGAATAAACCAATTATACATACCGTACTTGGTCCTATGTAGCAAAGGATTAATATCACCTCGTTTTTCCTTGTTCATTGGTGTTAGATTCACAACTTTATCCTTCTCATCAACTTGCACTCGCCCTATGAGATGTGTAGTTTCGACCACTTTAGGATTAATTTCATCCAATGATGGTTCTACAATGCAGTCTTTCCCATGAGTACCTACAAGAGAGTCAAAACTAGGAGAAGAAGTAGGAATGTTAGAGTTAGAATAAGAAATAACCTCACTCAAACTCTCTTGTTTTTCTCTCTCAACCTCACGACTATCCCTCTCCTTTTCTATTTCATTGTCATCTCTCTTTTCTTTTCTCTCAAGCGCACTTTTTTTCTCACTTGAAATCCCACTCTCTTCACATAACACAACCTCTCTTTTTTCCTCTCTGGAGATGTCAACATGCACTCCCTTATTTCTCTTATTCTTTTCTCTCTCAAAATTTTTCATTGCTTCCCTAACACGTTTTTGATCTTCATAAACTTCTGATGGAGGTAAAGGTGCAAGTATATGTTTTCTTCTATTTAGCTCAAGAAAAACTCTATTCTTCTCCCTGTCTTGAATTGCATTCCTATTAAACAACCATGGGCGTCCAAGCATGATATGACAATCTTGCATTGGAATTACATCACAAAGAACATTATCAGAATACTTTCCAATGGCGAAAGAAATTACGCATTGCTTTGTCACCTTAAGTCCACCAAAATCATTCAACCATTGCTGTTTATAAGGAGTAGTGTGCTTGATGCATGTAAGTTCCAACTTCTCCACCACGTACGAACTCACCACATTAGCACCACTTGCATTATCAATAATCATAGAGCAGAGTCTACCATTTATCCCACACCTTGTATGAAAAATATTTTCCCTCCTTGAATCAGCTACATTGACATTCATATCCTCCAACCGTGTGGTCATCATACGGGACACTTTAGCTAAGTTGGTGTCGTTTTGAGTTCCAGCTTCAATTTCCTTACCTGTTTGAGACATCTCAAGAAAATATCAAAGAAACAAGTATCTCTTAATTTGACTCTTTTTCTCTCTCTATTGATCTTACCCTCTCTTGCCTCTTTCCACTCAAATTACTACCTTTGGTTGAATCCTTTAGGATTTATATATAAACCGTACTAGCACAATCCTTTAGAAGTAAGATGTAGAAGAAAGAAAAAAAAAACTACCAACTCCCAGACGGATTGGGTTTGGCGAGACAAGAAAAAGACCAATTTGTATGATTTTTTTTTTTTAATTTCCCCTCTTCTTGATTTTCCTTCTTGATGTTGGAAAAAACAAGAAACACAATAACTATGGAGTTTCTTAATTTGCAAGATTTTTTTTTTTTTGGCTATATAGCTTTACTATTTTAAGCTACTAAAAGAAAAAGAGAATTTTCATTTTTTTTTTTTTTTTTTTTACGAAACTCCCAAGATTATCAAGAACGGAACCTTGATAGCACCGCTCTGATACCACTTGATAAGAATAGGGTTACTTGAACAAAACAAGATTATAATGCGGAAGCGAAAATATGAAGATTAAAGACGAGAATATAAAGATAGGCGAAATTCAAGAATAAAATCCCCAAATTTCAAGATTAAGTGATAAGAACCCTAATTGGTCTTAGTATTCAAAATTAGCGGATTAAGACTAATTAAGATACTAATAGAGTCAATTCAAGAACTTATATCAAAAGGTGATCTAGACCCCTATTTCGAAGAAATTAGAGACAATAATTAGTATAAGACTAATTACCTTCTTTAATTGACGAATAAGAACCAAAGATATCAAGTACGAATTAATCTTACCTCTTAAAAAGAATCGTTCTTATAAGGTTGCAAGATAAATCCAAAGTAGCCACACAAAGGTGTAAAATAGAGAAACTCTCAATAATAATAATATTTGTCTTGAAAATTACAAAATCCACCCCTATATATAAGGGAAACTTATCCCAAATAGAATGTGATTAGAATCTACTTTTATGAAAATAATTAAATACTAAAACCTAACTAGGAAATTTTTAAAATAGGAAACATTAAAATAAGTAAAACCTTTCCAAGAATTGCCTAACAAAAATAAGGAAAGAAGTGCCAAATCTTGGCACCAAATCCCACGGCCAGAACAAAGTGGCCAAGGCATCACTTTTCAGCCCATTATTTGGGCGTGAGAAGCAGCCCACTTTGGGCAGAATTTTAAGCTCGTTGGGCCTCCTTTTGGGGCTCCATGTGGGCCCAATTTCCTCCTTTTAGATTTGGACTTGGATCATGAAATATGTGTAGCACTTAGTACACTCTTTGTCATTATTCTTGGGCTCTTCTTCTACGATAAACAACTTCTTGATTTTTCACTGAAGCTCGTCAACCTTTAATGGAGGTATGCCACCATGGATGCTATCACAGACAATACCTCAGTATGTGACAGCTCAGCAGGGGCACCAGGGGCCCAGATGCCCACAGGCCCACAACCAGTTGTAAAGGGGCCCACCAGGGGTCCTCACACCCTACTTAGTTGGTTACGAAGAAATAAATGTGTTCTTGTTACTTCTTGCGATCATAGAAATACAGACGTTAAGAGTAGCATCTACAGGCTTGTGAATAGTTCGAAAGAATATCATAAAGTTAACATTAACCCGTCAACTAGTAACCCAGGAAATAAAATAGGTAGAACGGTCAGAAGACTCAATTGGATTGTTAGTGGTCATAGCCCTAGAGCTATCTCTAATCCGATAAAAATCTGCTCTTTCTTGGTTGAAGTTCATTATTTGCTTTATTATATTTTTAGTTAGTTTATAAATATAACTTTGGATTTTATTTCTTGTTTAGATAATTAACATTAGTTTAATTTAGTAAATAGTTAATCATAAGTCCCTGTGGGTACGATATCTGGACTTAAATCCTATATTACTTAAACAACCGCATATACTTGCGTGTGCGTTTGAGAGCAACAATTATTACTCTGGACTATTTAATTCAAAATACTAATTTTTTTTTATATAACAGTATTTGATTAGACATAAAACATACAACAGTAAAAAAAAATTGTCACTTATCTTTACTACAGCAGCAACAACAACATACTTAGTGAAATCTCACAATGTGTGGTCTGGGGGGGTAAAGTGTACGCAGACCTTGCCTCTATCTTAGAAGGTTGAGAGGCTATTTTCGAAAGACCCTCGGCTTAAGAGAAAACTTGACAAAAAAGGTTAGATAGGACAAATAGATCAAAGCAGTATTAAAATGAAAATAATGAGAGCGAAAAAGTCATGATAAAGCAAGCATGAAAAAAGAGGCAGTTGAATTGTTTTCTCCATCCATAACTAGTTAGTTAGAATTTGATGATTATTTACACCTGAAATCACATATGTTCTGCATTTGAGATTTGATTCCAGTCTAATTTTGAATTGGTAGATCTCGTTTCGATTTTAAAAAGTTTGGTATTTACTACATTGAACATTTAAAAAAAAAACCATTTGCCCCTTATAGTCTAGTTTATTTTATAAGATAGTGATGAACTTTGTCCCCATGGGAAAAAAAACTACAGTACCAGTGTTCAAGTCAATAAAATTAATCTTATAAATCAAATACACTTTCAAGTATAAAAAATTATACAAACACGCCTGTCTCTGATTTTTCCCAAAAAAACAAAATCATTCACCACATTAATGTTTGTAATGTAAAGGACAGGTTGTTATCACCTAGGTATGCGGTGAAAATAATAAAATTTCTCCATCCTTTATAAAAAATCTCAACTTTGAGTTTCGAAAATGAAGAAATTCCTAACTGGAAGTGTTTCTCATTATAAAGGTTACACTTAACATGAATTTGAATTAGTCGAGCCAATGAATTACGAATATCTGAATCATTATTTAGAAACGTGGGTATTAGTTCCATTATGAAACTTGAGGGATCCCTTCGACTTTTAATACAAACCTATTAGAGTGAAAGTGATTGCTATTTTTTTTTTTTTGTTTGTTTGTTTTCAAATCATTTAGTCATAAGTTTATTTTCTTTCGACAGTTGTCTATAACTTCTTTGGGGAGAAGTCATTAAAGGGCTTCAGACTTTCCTAGTTTTTAGAAAATTCACAAATAATGTTGGACTAAATATGCTCTTTGGAAAAACTCACAAGTAATCATGATGAATTATGACAGTGATCTTTAGGAAAACGCACAAAAAATGATATGAAATGTGTTAAGTCATTAGAAAAATTCAAACAATAATGGTGAAATGCATTGACATATGAGTTTATACATCAATAAGACGTGGCAAATTTTCCTTGAGTATTTTGTCCAAAGGATAAGTGCAATGGATATACGTCAATGCATCTGAAACCTTAGAAAAGGAAAAGATGGAATGAATCTGATCAGACTTAATTTAATGAAGCTACAAATAAGGTTGTCATATTTTCTAAGTCTGCTCACGTTTCTTACTTTCCACCTTCTTTGTATGGATAATCACAACCTAATACAAATCCTAAAATTTAACAACCCACTCATGATTTTCAGATTTTTATTCTTTCCTCCAGATAAAGCGGAAAACTCTCTAAATTAAAGAGGACGTATGGTTGAGAAATTGGGTACTCAATTAGATACTCCCTCCATTTCAGATTATCGTTTTTTTTTTTTTTTTTTTCGCTTTACACGCCGTTAAGAAAGATCAATTAGGAGGGGCATTTAACTAACTTTACCCTTATTTATGTCAAATTATATTCTCTATCCATTAAATGTTTACTTTATTTATGTGTTATCTCCATTAATGACAAAAATTCTATTAAGAGTAAATTTTGTTTTTTTTTGGGGGGGGGGGGGGGGGGGGGGTGTGGTGACAATAATTATATTGAGCTTCTAAAACGATAAATAATTTGAGACAACAATTTTTAATAATCATAACAGATAATTTGAGACGGAGAGTACATTCCATCCATTTTTCGGAAAGGATTTACTTGCACTCGACGTATTCACAAAATCAATAATGTATAACATGTATGTTATAAATAACCTTTACATTAATAAACCCCTTGATTTCACTTGGCTCCGCTCCTGTACACAACTATATATTGTCAGAAAAGTAATAAAGAATTCACATGTTAGATAACTTACAGAGTGATTAAGGAAGTGAAAACAATCGTGAAACTAAGCGATCAGATAAGGTAAAACGTCTTATTATAGTGTCAGTAGACTAAAGTGACTTAGCATACCAAATTCGACCCCCAGAGGTTGGCGTTCAAGATCCAAAAAAGAAACTGTATTCAATCTTATTGGAGTAGGTACGGCTGGCTCTGTCTCGTTATGTTTTTCAACGAAGTCGGCAATAGTGAAACTATCAACGGCGCATTCAAATTTGTAGCGCTGTATTGAATAAGGTTTTGGCTCTCGAACTTTGGCAGATGAGATCAGATAAGTGTTGAAAAGGTCAAACATCTTGTGATAGTTGTTTACTCCGAATTTGGATAATCAATTGAATTTATGAGTGAGGTATAGGATATGTGGTTGTGCCTTAATCTATTTGATAGAGGAAAGAAATATATAAATATGCTATGAAGAAGCAACTGATAATCAGTGGTTTACTATAGATTTTGTATCTAGTAATACATGAATATTGTTTGATTGAACAGATTTGAGAAATGAACGCAATAATCCGGACCAAATCTGGTATGGAGATAGAGAGAATTTGTATATATTTTGCTATTACAAGTATTATAGAGTTCAAGAAGCCAACCCTCTAAAAGGAGGGCAATGACCTCTATTTATAGTATTGCCCCATGGGCTTCATACAACATGAGACCCTTAAAAAATAAAGAAAAAACTCTAAAGTGGAGTAGGTTGGATTAGGTTGATCGTACGGTTTGACACCCGTACGATTCGCAGTTGAATATGGCAGGACGTTACCGACGCGTGGCAATCGTGTAACGGATCATACGGACCACCGGCCACGACCAAAACGGACCAACGGCCACGATCGAATGGACCAACAGCCACGGTCAAATCGGCTATGGGAAAACCGGACCAAACGATGTTCCTCCCTTTCCTCGAGTCAAGCACTCCTCCGATCCAGAAAGTAAGTCTCCATACCCATGTTTGTTTCTTTTCTTCCCTCGGTCACCGCTCTCACTGGTCTAACATATATCCGATTTTTACCGTATACAGATAGTCCCCACACTTTCCGGACCAAAGATTTATCGAAGTAACGGGAAGTAGATGCATCAAGAAACCGGTGGCTCCATTCGTCCGTAGTTATCCTTTCATTTTGGCGGGAACAGTTGCGTCATGTCCCTCTGCCATCGGCCACGTGTCATATCCCGGATGGTCAGCTCTGATAACCGCCGTAACGCACGTCGTTTTAAGTCGATTCTCATTAATTATGGGACACATGGCCTTCCCCGGTTGGCTGGGCTCTTGTAACCGCCCTGATCCCATGCCTATATAACGTCCCTTACCTCTTCACTTCAACATATTTACATCTTCACCTCTTCACCTCTCTGTTTCAAGTTTTCCGCCTCTTATCCATTTCATTTCTTTACTCATAATCATCTGAAAACTCACATTTCTTGTTGATCTGCTGCTTGCACTACGTGAAAAGAAACGATACTGCCAATTTCTCCACTAGTCGTTCTTGTGTGTTGCTGCTTCCTCCTTTCGTTCTTTATCATTTTTGAATTCTTCGACTGTCACCTTCACTTTTTAACTTCTTTTTCGAAATCACCCAATCTCTCTTTTCCATATTTTCAAATGTCTGCCAACACCGAAACCACTTCCCACGATGTCCCCTCGGTTTCTTCTCAAGGAACCGAGCCACCTTCTCCAACCAAGGGGAAGGTCTCCTTCGAACCTACTGCTTCGGACATTGTACCGGCCAAACCTAATTTCAACAAAGACTTCGAGGTTGAAAAACCTTCTCCGGTATCCGATAGAGGGTTCGATGTGAGACGATATCCCTCATCCATTACGGAGGATAAACTTGACTTAGTCCGGTCCGATTATGGATGGGACAACCGTTCAGTCCAAATTTTTCCCCCGGGCCAGACGAGTCGGTCACTAACTATCGGGAGGGCTTCTTGTACGTTTATACTTACCCTTTCACCCTCAAGTTGGACCCCCCGATCGATCCGATCATCTTAGACATGTGTCGGACTTATAACGTAACCTTGGCACATATTGGTCCGATTGTTTGGAGGGCCGTGGCCTGCCTCCGGCTGTTGGCCAATAATGCAGAAAAGGAGTTCACGCTGGTCCACTTAATACAATTATACTCTCCGAGGTTGTTCCGGGGTGGTGTAATAAAACTTGCTAAGCGCAGCCGGAATCCATTTTTTTCAAAAATGGACTAAGATAGAGACCGGGGCTGGTTGGAGCGATATGTCCGGGTGAGGACCTCGGACATTATTCCGGACAACTACATGCCATTTCCGGAAAGATGGAATAATAATCGTAAGTCTGAACCCCTGTAATAATCGCTTTTGTATGTTTTATCGAGCTTTAGTTCTTCCACCTTCTCACTACTTGCCTTCTTTATTTTAGCCGTGGGTTGGATTAATCCGGTCATCAGGAATCTCAATGAATGGGTTACCGCTCTTCTCATCCAACATGCCCACGACGACCGGACGTGGGGATACCTGTCACGTGGCCAATGGATCACCCAGAACCACGGTAATATTTAGTTTCTGTCCGTATTCATTGCATCTTCCACCCTTCTATAACGTCTTCGATTTTCAGGTTTACCTAAGGGCTCGGTGAATCCAAGGTCGGAGGCTGCAGCCGAACCTGCAACGTCGGCACCCGAGTTCGATTCAGCGGGTGCATCTCGTATCCTTGCTGCTACTGCCAAGTGAAAAAGGCCCTCGGATAAAAGGCAGAAAACAAATAAAAGGGCGAGGAGCGTCGCTAGGACTTTACGAGATGAAGCAGAGCCTGAGCTCCTCGTTCAGAGTATCAGTGCGGCCCCTTCCGTGGCTCCCAATACGGAGGAGGGTATCACCGTTTCACCCCTTCCTTCAGCCAGAGAAGGACCTTTGGTTCCGGCATTACCCACAGGTGCGGAAGAAATTCTTTACCCGACTCCTCTAAGGTCGATTGAATTCGTTGACATTTCAGGTGAAGCTTCTTCCGAAGACACCCCCCTACAAAGGACGAAGATCGGGAGGAAAGCTGCTGCCGAAGCTGGTCAAAGAACTGAGCCGGCCCCCGAGAGCGAAGCTCCAACGGCCATTGGCCTATTGCCCGACTATGAGACTGCTACAACTATGGAGCCCCCTGCCTTTGCTGAAGCATCTGAGGCCGCTTCAAGTTCTCAAACTCCGGCTTCAAGGTCGGATGAGTTTGAGGACATGTTCTCTCCTCCTGCAACCGGCGAAGCTGCTAGTTTCGGACATCTCCAGATCCCTCAAGCTACGAGGGCGGCTAGTCGGGCCTCCGAGTCCGATGCTAGGGATAGCTTGGTCCGTACCTTTCCGGCCCCAAGTGTGGAACCGAGGAGGACGAGGTCGGCTGTGATCACCGTTCCCGAGGATTGCAGCTTTCTTTCTCGCTCAGTGGGCGTGGCGAGCTACCTGAGGCCCCTTGTCTCAGACTCGGACAAACGAAAGATGAACGGAGTCCCTTGGCAGTGCCTCATCAACGAGGGTATGCACGCGGGCAATCGGGTAAGTTTTGTCAACCGTCCCTGTATGCTTTTCTTGAGAATTTTTATCTCGTTTATTCAAAGTGTTTAACTTGCTTCATTTTGCAGAGTGTGGTGCTCGTTAACGAAGCCTTTGTCTGTACCCAGCAAGAGATGGACGATCTCAAGGGCCAACTGGATGCTCAAGGCCGGGAAACGGAGAAATATCTGCACCTTCTTCGGGAGAAGGAGGATGAGTTGAACCGAGCGGTTACTCTTTCAAACCTCCAACCGGAGCTCGATGCAACAAAGGCCGAAAATCGTCAATTAAAGGGTGAGCTGGCCGATATGGTCGAATATAACCGGCGCCTCTAAGCGGACAAGATCGGCCTTAGCCGAGACAACACCCGTCTTTCCTCAAGGCTTGGTAAGCTCGAGACCACCATATCTCAACTCCGGGAGGAGCTGGACTCTGCCAAGTCTGATGCCACGAGCAAGGCCGAGAGGCATCAGCTGCTCGAATCTGAGAGTGCCAGGTACAAAGAGCGCATGAGGGTGTTCGAGGAGAAGGCGGAGAAAAGGGCCCAGCTTTGTGATGATCTAAAAATCGAGCTTAAGGAGGCGGTTAATGCTAATGACGTTCTCAAAGCTGAGCTCGAGTCGGCCACCCGAGTGCAAAATGTCCTCGGAGAGGCTCGGGATGTTCTAGCGGCAAAGTTAGCCCAGGCTGAGGCTGATTTGGAAGAAGCTCTAAAGAGCGTGGAGGCCGCCTAGGCTCATGCTACCATTGCCGCTGAGTATGAAAAGTGAAAGTCTCGGAGGATCACCCTTGAGCAAGCCGAGCATGGCTTTGCGGATCTTCCGGCCCTAATACTCGAGGCTAAAACTGTCGAGGAAGAGGCTAAGGGTGCCCTCGGGGCTGACTCCGATGACTCCGAGCGGACAGTGTCCGAACACTCCGGATCCAGCCATACCGGATAGATTAGGGCATGTACTTAGCCTTTTATTTTTTGCCTTTATAGGGGTCTCCGATGTAAAATCCTTTGTATAAATAGAACATGTATTTTCCTTGATTTTTTTCGTTGAATGAATGTTTGTTATGACTTCCGCCCGAATTGTCGGTTCATTTTAAGGAGTCATTATTTCTGGCTGTGCCTACATGTCGGCTTGCCTCTTCATCCGGTACATGTCGTCCGGGAATTTTATGGAGTTTTTGCCTATTGGACTTATCTTACGCTTTGTGAATTCGGACGTCTCCGAATCACGACGGGCGTTTTTAGGGCCGGTATATTTCGGACACCTGAGTCTCAGCCTTAGCTAAATTTTGATGTAAAAGTCCCCGTTTGTGGGGGTTAACGATTTTGGCTCGGTTCGCTATGACCTTGTTGCTTTTGTCGAATTTCGACCGTAGTGCCCAGTATAGGGTATATGAATGAAGTAGTGCCGAAATACGGCGGTTATCATCGGGGTAAAGTGTTTTAACAGGGAGACATCCGAGATATCGTTATCCAAACTTTCGATAATTTTTGCATTGCAAGTATTTATATACATGAGAATGAATTTTTTCCTTTTGCCTTTGCCGTAGCAAATACTAAATGGACACGATTCATTCTGATCGTTTAGTCCTTACATCGGAACCTAATGTAGAAGGTCCGGTTCTTAGTTTTGTCGTGGCAAATATTGCGTGGACACGATTCATTCTGATCGTTTGGTCCTTTCATCGAAACCTAATATTAAAGGACCGGTTTTGTTTTGTTGAGGGCGGCCTCCGGTTTCAGCTAACCGGGGTAAACTTCGAAGTGGGTATGATAGCCCCCTAGCGCTTATCCGAGCTGCAAGATCGGGTGAGTGTTATTAAGTCCCCACTCGTAGGGCGTGACCCCGAGTTTCCGGGCGTTTGTCTTCGTCTTCGTCGAGTAACACGTTGTACTTGTTGCCTCATTAAAAACCTTGTCGGAAAACCCAGTTTGGGACAAAACCGTACTAAGGAAAAGAGTGCAACACGTGTTTTCAGGCCTAGATTCTAACTTTATCCGGTATTCGACTTCCTGCAAAAAAGAAAGGTTAAGTAGAAAAACACGGGGAGTCCATACCTTAGCAGTAGTATCTTTTCAGATAAGCCACATTCCAGTTATTGCGCAACCGTTGCCCGTCCATGGATTCCAACTGGTATGATCCTTTGACCGTTATCCCAGTTATCTTATATGGTCCTTCCCAGTTCGGACCCAGTTTTCCTTCGTTGGGATTTTTGGTGTTCAAGGTAACTTTTCGAAGCACCAAGTCCCCAACTTGGAAATGCCGAAAATTGGCTCTCCGATGGTAGTACCTTTCCATTCTCTGTTTCTGGGCTGCAATACGGACTAACGGGTTTTCGCGAAGTTCATCCGTGAGGTCGAGTTTTACGGCTATAGCCTCCTCGTTTGACTCCTCGGTGGTATAGCTGAACCGGAGAGTGGCTTCACCAACTTCTACGGGAATAAGGGCTTCAGGCCTGTAGACCAACGAGAAAGGAGTTTCTTCCGTGCTTGATTTCGATGTGGTTCTGTAAGCCCACAACACCTCCGGTAATATTTCCCTCCAGTGATGCTTTGATGCTTCAAGTCTTTTCCTCAGATTTTGGATTATTGTCTTGTTCGTGGATTCCGCCTGTCCGTTTGTACACGGGTGATATGGAGTTGATACAATTTTCTTGATCTTCAACCCCTCGAGGAAATCGTTGACTTTTCCACCCACGAACTGGGGTCCGTTATCACAAGTTATCTCAGCAAGGATGCCGAAGCGACAGATGATGTGGTCCCATATGAAGTTAATGACTTCCTTCTCTCTGATTTTTTCAAAGGCCTGCGCTTCAACCCACTTAGAGAAATAATCAGTCATAAACAAAATAAAACGGGCTTTACCTGGTGCCCATGGTAATAGACCAACAATGTCCATTCCCCACTTCATGAAAGGCCAAGGTGAAACCACTGAATGCAGAAACTCCCCGGGCTGGTGAATCATCGGAGCATGTCTCTGACACCCGTCACATTTTCGGACAAAATTTCTCGAATCTTCCCCCATCCGGTTCCAGTAATAACCGGCCCTGATGATCTTTCGGACCAGAGCTTCAGCACCGGAGTGGTTGCCGCAGGTTCCTTCGTGCACCTCTCTCATCACATACTCTGTCTCTTTGGGACCCAAACACTTAGCCAGGGGTCCGAAGAAAGACCGTCGATACAATTGGCCGTCTACCAAGCAGAAACGCGCAGCTTTGGTCCTTAATGACCGTGATTCTTTTGGGTCATTCGGGAGCTTTCCATAACACAAGTAGTCGATGTACTTGTTGCGCCAATCCCAAGTTAAACCCATTGTGTTTATTTCGGCATGTCCATTTTCTATCGTCGTGTTCAACAAGTGCACCGTAGTCCCGGGGTTGATTTCTTCTCCTTCGATCGAAGATCCAAAATTCTCCAATGCATCGGCTTCGCTGTTCTGCTCCCTCGGTATATGCTGCACGGTCCATTCTTTAAACCGGTGTAGTATCACTTGGAGTTTTTCCAGATACCTCTGCATCTGTTCGTCCTTGACCTCGAAGACACTGTTCACCTGGTTTACGACCAAGAGCGAATCGCACTTTGCCTCGATTATTTCGGCCCCCATACTCCGGGCTAATTCCAAACATGCAATCATACCCTCATACTCGGCTTCATTGTTAGTCAATTTATCCGTTCTAATGGATTGTCGAACGGCATCCCCGGCCAAGGTTCTAAAGACGATTCCTAGCCCGGAACCTTTGAGGTTCGAGGCTCCGTCCGTATGTAGCGACCAAATGCCCGAGGCTTTCCCCGAGGTTAGCAGATGTTCATTCTTAACCTCGGAGACCATAGCCGGGGCGAAATCTGCCACAAAATCGGCCAAGATCTGAGACTTGATGGTCGTTCGAGGTTTGTATTCGATATCATATCTGCTAATTTCTACGGCCCATTTGATTAGTCTACCCGATAATTCCGGTTTATGCATGATATTTTTTAGGGGGTAAGTAGTCACTACACATATCGGATGGCATTGAAAGTAGGGCTTGAGTTTTCTAGAAGCACTTACCAATGCCAATACCAATTTTTCCAAGAGGGGATAACGGGTCTCCGCATCCCCCAAAGTTCTACTTACATAATAAATAGGGAATTGCGTACCTGATTCTTCTCGGACCAAAACGCCACTTACCGCTATCTCGGAGACAGCAAGGTAGAGAAAAAGCTGCTCGTCCGCTTTTGGTGTGTGTGCAGCAGCGGTGGGCTAGACAAGTATCTTTTTAATTCTTGTAAAGCTCTTTGACACTCCGGTGTCCAAACGAAGTCGTTCTTCTTCCTCAATAAGGAGAAGAAGCGGTGACTCTTGTCCGAGGACCTCGATATGAAACGACTTAGCGCCGCTATCCTTCCGGTGAGCCTCTACACTCCTTTGACGTTATTCACTACCTCGATATCCTCGATGGCCTTGATTTTGTCCGGGTTGATTTCAATATCCCGGTTTGACACCATGAAACCCAAAAATTTACCGGACCGGACGCCGAAAGAGCATTTTTCCAGGTTGAGCTTCATGTTATACTTGCGGAGCACATCGAAGGTTTCCAGCAAATGCTTTAAATGGTCCTCTGTTTCCAGGGACTTAACAACCATGTCGTCAATATAAACTTCTATTATTTTCCCTATTTGTTCTTCGAACATTCCATTAACTAGGCGTTGGTAAGTTGTACCGGCATTTTTTAGTCCAAAAGGCATGACATTATAACAATAAGTCCCATATCGGGTAATAAAGGATGTTTTCTCTTGATCCTCCGGGTGCATCCGAATTTGGTTATACCGAAAGTAGGCATCGAGAAAACTTAACATTTCATGCCCGGCCGTCGCATCGATCATTCTATCGATGTGAGCCAACGGAAATGAATCCTTCGGGCATGCTTTGTTTAGATCCTTGTAATCAACACACATTCGAAATTTATTACCTTTCTTCGGCACCACTACTACGTTAGCTAGCCAGTCCGGGTACTTTACCTCCCGGATAGAGCCTATGTTCAAAAGCTTTGTTACCTCGTCTTTTACGAAGGCATGTTTTGCTTCTGCCATGGGCCTTCTCTTCTGCTTTACCGGGGGAAATCTCCCGTCCAAACTGAGCTTGTGAGTTGTTACTTCCGGTGGTATACCTGGCATATCTATGTGGGACCATGCGAAGCAATTGGCATTAGCTCGAAGAAATTCAATTAACTTGTTCCTGAGCTCCGAGGTTAACCCCGTGCCCAGGTATACCTTTCTGTCTGGTAGATATTCGAACAAGATGATCTGCTCCAGCTCCTCTCCTGTTGACTTGGTTGCATCCGAGTCATCCGGCATGACGAATGATCTGGGTACACCGAAATCATCCTCTTCGTACCCCGGGTCCAACCCTGTGTGCTGTGATTGCTATTTGGTGTCCGTTCCCCGGTTGAGTCTTTTTCCTTTTGATCCTATTTTTTGGGCTGAGGTGTCACTTCCTCGACCGCGAACATCTCCCTTGCAGCGGGTTGTTCATCTCGGATGGTTTTCATCCCCTCCGGTGTCGGGAATTTCAGCAACTGATGCAATGTCGACGGCACGGCCCTCATGCTATGTATCCAGGATCTACCCAGTAATGCGTTATACTTTATGTCCTCTTCGATTACATAGAACACCGTTTGCTGGATAGTGCTATCGATGTTCACCGGCAATGATATCTCCCCCTTTGTGGTTTCGCTCGCCATGTTGAACCCGCTGAGGACCCGGGCTACCGGCACAATCTGATTGAGTAGCCTTAACTGTTTGACCACTCTCCACCAGATGATGTTGGCCGAGCTACCTGGGTCAATCAAAATACGTTTAACCTGAGTTTTAATGACAAGTATAGAAATTACCAATGCATCATTATGCGGTTGAATGATGCCTTCTGCATCTTCGTTGTTGAAAGAGATAGAACCCTCAGGTAAATCGCCCCGGCTGCGCTTCTCGCGAACAACAGAAACCTTGGCCCCTTTCATCACCGGCCCTCATGGGGCATCGGTACCCCCGCCTATCATGTTGATTATATGCTGGGGTTCGACTGGCTCGGCCCTTTTATGAGCCTCCCTTTCCTTGTAGTGACCTTTGGCTCGTTCACTCAACAATTCTCAGAGATGGCCATTCTTCAGTAACCGGGCTACCTCCTCTCTTAGCTGGTGACAATTCTCGGTTCTGTGTCCATGGGTTCCGTGGTATTCACACACCATGCTCAGGTCTCGTTGGCCCGGATCTGACCTTAGAGGTCTCGGCCATCTTACATCCAGGATACGGCCAATAGCCGAGACGAGACCCGAGGTGTTGACGTTGAAGTTGTACTCCGATATCTTCGGCAAGTCTTTGTTGCGAGCAGAGCTTCCGGCATCGCTCCTGAATGAGAGACCTCGACTGTTCGACGGGCGCTCGACCCGTTTATCACTCCGACCGGAGAAATGGCTCGGGCTAACCCTGGATTTCTCCGACCTCAAGCTTGGTTTCTCCGGATGAGAATATGGCCGATACCTTTCTCTCGACGATCTGGTTTCCGGTTCGTAATTTTTCTTTGGTCTCTCAAAACTTTTGTTCATATTTATTGGCCCCGGGGGAAGCTCGAGTTGGTCATCCTCCACCCGAATCTTCGACTCGTACCGGTTATGGACATCTGCCCATGTCACAGCCTCGTATTCTAGCAAGTTTTCCTTTAATTTAAACGAAGTCGTCGAGCTCCGAGGGTTGAGCCCCTTTGTGAAAGCTTGTGCGGCCCATTCCTCGGGAACCGGAGGGAGCTCCATTCAATCCCTTTGGAACTGGTTGACAAATTCATGCAGCAACTCATCGTCTCTTTGGGCTATACGAAAAATATCTGCCTTACGGGCCTGCACCTTTTTGGCACCGGCGTGAGCTTTTATGAAGGCATCGGCGAGCATTTCGAAAGAAGTGATTGAATGCTCGGGCAGATGGTCGTACCACGTCAATGTTCCTTTCGACAGAGTTTCCCCGAACTTTTCAGCAACACTGATTCAATTTCATCTTCCTCCATATCATTGCCTTTTATAGCGCAGGTGTTTGAGGTCACGTGTTCGTGTGGGTCCGTTGTGCCGTCATATTTCTGGATATCCGACATTTTGAACCTCTTCGGGATTAATTTCGGAGCTGTACTCGGGGGAAAAGGCCTTTGGATGTACCTCTTCGAATCCGGTCCTTTCAGTAAAGGTGGAGCCCCCGGGATTTGGTCCACCCGAGAGTTGTATGTTTCCACCATCTTTTCGGTTGAATCTACCCGCTTTGCCAAAGTTTCGAGCATTTTCAGAACCTCGGTGGAGGAACCAGCTCCGGACCCATTGCTCTCAACCATCCGTGCTTCATCCCTTCTGGTTTCAGCAACACCCTTCGTCTTCTCCGGGGTCGTTTTATCTCTTCCACTTTGCAACTAGGCAATTGTGATTCCTTGTTCAACAATCGCTGCCCTCTGTTCCTGCAACATTTCAAAAATCAAACGTAAGTCGATATTATCATTCGGGGTATCCGGTTCTTTCCGGCCCTGTGTCTGGGACAAAATAATTGAATTGTGAGTAATTAAAGGATCGGTGGCCGGCTGGGCGACATTCTCCTGGTTCACCGTGTTTTGCCGGTAGAGACCCTCCCTCGAGTTAACGGGGTTCGGGTCAGCGGGGTTTGGTAATCCTCGTGGCCTACTGTATTCATTTTCGGCCACGATCTCGTTGTTGTTGACGTGACCAGATTGCCCACTGTTAGCCATTTGGTCCGTTTTTTCAGAGACGAACAGAAGATATTTTTTATTTTGATGGGTAAGATAGAGATCAAGATGAAAGACCACTATTATCCTAGCCCCACGGTGAGCGCCAAACTGTTTACCCCGAATTTGGATAATCAATTGAATTTATGAGTGAGGTATAGGATATGTGGTTGTGCCTTAATCTATTTGATAGAGGAAAGAAATACATGAATATGCTATGAAGAAGCAACTGATAATCAGTGATTTACTATAGATTTTGTATCTAGTAATACATGAATATTGTTTGATTGAACAGATTTGAGAAATGAACGCAATAATCCGGACCAAATCTGGTATGGAGATAGAGAGAATTTGTATATATTTTGCTATTACAAGTATTATAGAGTTCAAGAAGCCAACCCTCTAAAGGAAGGCAATGACCTCTATTTATAGTATTGCCCCATGGGCTTCATACAACATGAGGCCCTTAAAAAATAAAGAAAAAATTCTGAAGTGGAGTAGGTTGGATTAGGTTGATCGTACGGTCTGACACCCGTACGATTGGCAGTTGAATATGACAGGATGTTACCGACGCGTGGCAATCATGTAACGGATCATTCGGATCACCGGCCACGACCAAAACGGACCAACGGCCACGATCGAACGGACCAACGGCCACGGTCAAATCGGCTATGGGAAAACCGGACCAAACGATGTTCCTCCCTTTCCTCGGGTCAAACACTCCTCCGATTCAGAAAGTAAGTCTCCATACCCATGTTTGTTTCTTTTCTTCCCTCGGTCACCGGTCTGACCGGTCTAACATATATCCAATTTTTTTTTACTGTATACAATAGTGTCCAATGTCATCTCTATACAATATCACACAAACTTGTTCCTCCTGTAATTTATTAAATAGATAACGTGCAAATGTTAATGTGAATATCGATGGATGCTATTGTATAGCTAAAGTATTGCCGACTTAGGTTCTCATCTTGGACAATGATCGTTTGGAAGTGGATAATATGATCCTTGCTCTCCCTGGGGCGGAATTTATCTACAATTTGGACTTTACAAGTCCAATCTTACTCAGTGGTGTGATTGCTGCGATGTTAAGCCTCTGCTCCATTTTATGACTGTAATCTACACATATATAGTAGTATAATTGTAAAATTAAATCATGTTGCAGCGTAAGAAAACAGCAAATAGTTTCCCCAAAGTAACAATATTCACACATACAATAAGTGCAGTCATCATATGAACAATCTTCCCAACAATTATAAAAAAGAATTGAAGAAAGTGACTCGAAATGAGATGAAGAAAAAATATAAACAAGAGTTGATATGAGATTCATTGAAATAATTTTTCAAACATCTATAGGACAGAAGTATAGTTGAAGAGTTTTGTCCAATACATAAAGCGCATGAGCTCAACTAATGAAGAATTTTGTCAAGCATAAAGCAAAAAAATAACACCAAATAATTAGAAACACAGCAGGCAGATAAAATTCTGATATGTAGACAGAATGTGTGCGTTTCATTTAAGCATTTTTCGAAACAGGTAGAGAGAAAAACTTTTACCAAGTCAAATTTTATCTCTACCAAAGTTCTTATTGAGAAAGCACAAAAAGCTACATTTGCTATCAATGATCACACAGATGGTAAAAGAAACACAAGATGAGAAGAAAACAGGGAAAGATCTCAACATCTGGTTCTTCGATTTCAACGGTGGAGATCGGATTTTTTAGTCTGTAGCTCCAGTTTTCGAGTACGAACAGTAGCTCATTTTTTGGGGTGATTTCTCTCCTTTCTTCCCTAGTTTTGGTGCTATCTTTTATGTATTGTTACTCCGTGCTTGGCTTTGTTGTTGTAGCCATTTGGAGAACATTGTTGTAATTCTTGTTGATTATAGTGGAGTTTTTGTGGGCCGGGGGTCCCGTGGATGTTTCCTCTTCACCTTGAAGGGGTTTTACCACGTAAATTTGGTGTCTCTTGCAATTGATTTATTTTTACTTGTTTTACTATTTTATTGTTGGTATAGCTGCTGCCCAGATTTCCATCTGTGCTAGTGTTTATTGTCTTCTCTTAGTTCAAATAATGTGAGAAGTTTTGACTTGGGTATTTCTTCCGCTGTTACCTCGTCGTGCAATTTGGTTATTGCTTGTTTCTTCCCAACACCTGATACTCAAGCATTCAAAAGTATAACTAAAATATAACGACACAACTCTTAACACTCTAGAAAAAATACACTTAACTCTAACATGCTTACAGAAGAATAGATGTGTCAATTTGATTAAATGATAAGAGGGGTAAAAAAATCTACAGAAAAGATACTACATATGCTCATATGAGAATGAAAGCTGCAACGAAAATATGAGCAAGTATATTTATGAACTGTTTTACAATTAGAGAATACATCTCTTTTTCATTCATTTTCTTGGTAAAAAGGGTAAAAGCAAAAATTAAGGAATTTGCTAGAGATAAGAAAAATTCAGTTTACAATATTATATGCTATGAGTAAGTTTAGCATTTTGATTATCTAAGCCATGAGCACATAGATATCAGCAAAAAACTGAATCTTTTGTCTTAGTAAAATCAGGAAGGGAGATACATTTAGATTAGACGCTTTATTTTTTGTTTTCTATAAACTGCTTTTGGAAGAAAAAATGTTTAAGAAAAAAAGAACTGCAACTATTCAATTATGTAATGTACTACAAGAGTTATTTGGTATTCTTACCTTATTAGTTATGCACCAGGCTTAAAGGAAGAAGAACTGATTCTATTAAGTAAGCTTGCACATTAGATGCATGCGTGCTTTTGTGCATGAGCACAAAGAATTTACGAGAAACTATGCAGTTAGCACGTCAAATTTCTACAGCAAAATAAGGAAAAAGTCTTTATTAGATAATAAGAGAATGCCCCGCAAGCGCTTCTAAGTGACATTAACAACAATATTGGCAGAACTCGCATTATTATTGATGCCTAGAGATTACGTACATCTACTGGAGGAGGACTCATGAAATTCATTAGCAGAGAACTTGTGACCAAAAAATTGGCGAGGGTTTTTTTCACTGGCTAAACTTATTTGTTGCTAGTCGACGATGAGCCCTTAACAGACATGCTATAGTTGAAGAAAAAGCTGTGGCAATTAAGAAACAGAGGGTGATTCAACTAATTTCAATTGATTTAGAGGAAAGTGCACATTATCTTTCACATATGCAAAAACTGAAAACGTGCTCAGTTGTTTGTTTCGACTATAGTCTGTAAGAATTGAACAGAACATATGATCCAACAACATCGGTATTTCCCTTCCGAGACTGTCGTACAGGCGTTAGTTTCATGGGAAAGCTTTTTGAATGATCTCATCAACAAACAACAACAACAAACCCAGTTGAATCCCACAGTGTGCGGTCTGGGGATGGTTAAATGTACGCAGACCTTACCTCCACCTTGGTAGGGAGGCTGTTTCCGAAAGACTCTCGGCTCAAAAGAAAACAAAAAAACAAGAAAACAAGGGGAGAAAAGTCAAATACCGACAGCAAATCAAAGCAATGCGAAGATGAGAAAAAAACAAGGGCAAAGAAGTCATGATAAAACAGCATGGAGAGACAAGACCCAACACATAAAAGCAGGAAACATAGGGCAATAAAAAGTAGAGCAAAGCTACGCCCAGTGGCGGAGCCAGAATCCACACTAAGGGGGTTCAAAATATAAATTAGTTAACAAACGAAGAAGTCAAGGGGGTTCAATATACATAAAATATAATTTTAACACTGTATATACAAGGTAATATTTCGCCGAAGGGGGTTCGGCTGAACCCCCTAGCCACTGCCTGCATCCGCCCCTGGCTACGCCTACTAGTGCGATAGAAAAGCAAGACTACCTATTAGCCTTTTACCCTAATCTGAACCCTCCACAACCTTCTATCTAAGGTCATGTCCTCGGTAATCTGAAACAACGTCAAGTCCTGCCTAATCACCTCTCCCCAATATTTCTTTGGCCTTCCTCTACCTCTCCTAAAACCGTCCAAAGCCAACCTCTCACGCCTCCGCACTGGGGCATCTATGCCTCTCCTCTTCACATGCCCAAACCATCTCAACCTCGCTTCCCGCATCTTGTCCTCCACCGATGCCACTCCCACCTTGTCCCTGATGTCCTCATTCCTGATCCTATCTCTCCTAGTGTGCCCACACATCCACCGCAGCATTCTCATTTCTGCAACTTTCATCTTTTGTACGTGAGAGTTCTTGACTGGCCAACACTTTGCCCCGTACAACAGAGTCGGTCTAACCACCACTTTGTAGAACTTGCCCTTAAGTTTTGGTGGCACTTTCTTGTCACACAGCACTCCGGAAACGAGCCTCCATTTCAACCATCCTGCACCAATACGATGTGTGACATCATCGTCAATATCCCCATTTTCTTGTAAAATAGACCCAAGATATTTGAAACTTCCTTTCTTTTGAATGACCTGGGTACCAAGCTTCACTTCCATGTCAGCCTCCTGAGGTACACCACTAAACCTACACTCCAAGTACTCTGTTTTGGTCCTACTCAACTTGAATCCTTTAGACTTTAACGTTTTTCTCCAATCCTCTAGCTTAGAGTTGACTCCGCTTCGAGTCTCATCTATTAAGACTATGTCATCCGCGAACAATATACACCATGGCACCTCACCTTGAATTTGTCGCGTCAATCCATCCATCACCAAGGCAAATAGAAATGGGCTAAGGGCTGATCCCTGATGCAAACCTATCAGAACTGTGAAGTGCTCTGAGTCTCCTCCTATAGTCCTCACTCTGGTCTTGGATCCATGATACATGTCCTTGATCGCTCTAATGTACGCCACAGGTACACCTTTAGCCTCCATGCATCACCACAGAACCTCTCTTGGCACTTTATCGTAAGCTTTCTCTAGGTCGATGAATACCATGTGCAAGTCCCTTTTCCGCTCCCTATACTGCTCCACCAATCTCCTAACAATATGAATGGCTTCAGTAGTAGAACGCCCCAGCATGAATCCGAACTGGTTCTCTGAAATAGACACATCTCTCCTCACCCTCATCTCTACCACCCTTTCCCACACTTTCATAGTGTGGCTTAGCAGTTTGATACCTCTATAGTTGTTACAGCTTTGAACGTCGCCCTTGTTCTTGTACAAAGGGATTATTGTACTCCACCTCCATTCTTCAGGCATCTTCGCCATCTTGAAAATGACATTACACAACCCAGTCAGCCACTCCAAGCCTGCCCTTCCCGCACTCTTCCAAAATTCCACAGGAATCTCGTCAGGTCCGGTCGCTCTTCCCCTGGACATTCATGGAAAACACCCTTAACCTCGTCGACCCTTATACTCCTACAATAACCACAATCACGATGCCTCTCAGAGTACTCCAAATATCCCAACACAAAGTCTCTGTCCCTTCTTCATTCAAGAGTTTATGGAAGTACGACTGCCATCTCCGTCTAATGAGAGCTTCCTCCACCAACACTTTGCCATCCTCGTCCTTGATGCACTTCACTTGATCCAGGCCGCGTGCCTTTCTCTCTCTGGCCTTGGCAAGCCTGAATAACTTCTTATCCCCACCTTTGTCCTCTAGTTCTGCATAAAGGAGTTCAAACACCGCCGTTTTTGTTGCCGACACTGCCAACTTCGCCTCCTTTCTCGTCATCTTATACTTTTCCCTATTTGTCCGCTTCTCTTCGTCATCCTTGCTGTCTACCAGCTTCGTATATGCCTGCTTCTGTGCTTCCACTTTACCTTGGACTTCTCCATTCCACCACCAATCCCCTCGGTGCCCATCACGGCGACCTCTTGAGACTCCTAGAACCTCTATAGCTGCTTCTCTAATGCAACTGGACATCCTATCCCACATATTGCTCGCATCTCCCCTGCTCTCCCACGCCTCCAAAGCCATCAACTTCTCCCCTAATTCTTGGGTACTAGACAAAGTCAAACTCCCCTACCTGATCCTCGGCCGGTCATCGGCGACCCTCTTCTTCTTCTTCCTCTTGATCTCCAAATCCATCACCAATAGCTTATGTTGGGACGTAAGATTCCCACTTGGCATGACCTCGCAGTCTTTAAAAAAGCGTTTATCATCCTTTCTAAGGAGCAAAAAGTCTATCTGCGTCGCAGCCACGGAGCTACAAAAGGTTACCAAGTGCTCCTCCTTCTTAGGGAAACTCGAGTTAGCTACCACCAAGCCAAAAGCCCTAGCAAAATCCAGGAGTGAGACTACTCCTCCGTTCCTATCTCCGAAGCCAAAACCCCCATGCACATCATCATAACCCCTCGAAACAGACCCAATGTGTCCATTGAAATCTCCTCCTATGAATAACTACTCAGTAAGCGGTATACCTCCCACCACTTCATCCAAATCCTCTCAAAAACGCCTCTTAACCTCCTCGTCCAAGCCCACTTGCGGCGCGTAAGCACTAATAATGTTCAAGGTGAACCCTTCAACGACCAACTTAATCGTCATCATCCTGTCATTAACCCATCTAACCTCGACCACCCAATCCCTTAGCTAACTATCAACTAAGATGCCTATCCCATTCCTGTCTCCCGACTTACTGGAGAACCAAAGCTTATACCCGTCCACCTCCTTAGCTTTAGGTCCTACCCATTTCGTCTCCTGGAAGCAAGTAATATTAATCAACCTCTTCTTAAGAATCTTAACTAGATCTATGGACTTACCCGTTAAACTCCCAATGTTCCAAGACCCTACTCTCAACCTAGAAACTCCCTTAACCCCTCCCCCCCACCCCTAGCCCCCGTCCCCGACCGAGAACATGACCCTAGTCTACCATCCCTCACTAAAGCCACTAAAGCAAACAAACACTAGTTTTGAATGATCTCATCCTAAACTATATTATATGTTGAGTCATCATCATCTCTATATGGCTTTGGGGGGCGAATTAATATTTTGACACAATTTGAAGCTTTTGCTCTCGATAGTGCAACATAGAGCTGACTATACGAAAACATAGGTTCTGTAACGACCCGTTTGGTCGTTATGGCTCTTTGGCACTTTCGCTACTTCCGAGCATTAATTGACTCACTTTTGACCTGAGGTTGACTTTTAGGCAAACGAACCTTTTTCGGAGTTTTGTTAACTCCGAGAGGTCCGGATGATTGTTTAGAACTTGTATGTATGATTAGTTCAGTTTCCAATGCATTTTGGTGCATTTCGAGACTTTGGATGGGAAATGGGAAGTAGGCACCGGTGGTTGACTCGGTCAACGAGACCTCCGTTGAAAATTTTGAGACCACGAGTGCGTTCGTAGTGTATTTTTGTATGGGTTTAGGTGGTCGGATTGTGAGCAGGTGGCCTCAGAAATAACCCGAAAATCAGATTGAAGACTTAGAGAAATTCGGGAAATCTGGTGTCTGGTGCCTGCAATGGCGGTACCAGAGCCGCCCCAGCGGCACCGCTGTGGCGCTGTGATAACCGCTGGGGCGGTGATGGGCAATATAGACCATACCGCTACGGCGGTAGCCCAGCCGCAGTAGCGGCACCGCTGTAGCAGCACTCCCTCCGCCGTGGCGGTCACGGGCAGTGTTATTTCATTTAATGTGTCTTAAATAAGACTTAGACCCTCATTATTTCGTATCTCGGTATTAAAGCCTAGAGAAACTGTTCTTGGAGATAATTTGAAGAAACTCTTGGAGGTAAACTTTGCCCAATCCTTTACTCTTCCTTAATCACAATCATCTTAGAATTCCCCCTTCCCTTTTACAATCCCTTAGAGTTGGAATTTGAAGAAGCGTTTTGGGAGATTTTTCCTTAGGGTCCTATATGCTAAATTGATGATGTTGATGTTAAAACTTGATGAATCTAAGCTTAGTAATCATATATGATTCACTTTTAACGTTGAATTTCGGATTTGGAGAATTAGGGTTCATACCCAATTTGAGGGTTTTTTCTAGAAATCAAATTAGAGGATAATTCTTAAGCTAAATCAATAATTAATGATGGGGTTATGATTACCTAGGATTCAATTTGGTATTTTACTCGTGAATTTCTCATTTTGCCCTTGTGGACCCGTTTCCCTAATTTCTAGGGTTAAAATGGACCTAATTGATATCATAGCAATATTAGTATCATTATTCATGATTTCTAATTTAGAATCCGATTATGCTTAGACTACTTTGGTTCTGAGATTTAGAGGAAGGAAGGGCGAGACGATAGAGTGACTTATTGGTGTTGCAGTTCGGCAGTCCAGGTAGGTTATGGTTTACCTTTGGTGAGACTTAGTCTAGTGAATCACATATTTAGATTATGCTATCGAAGACAGCATGTGAAACTTTGGGCGTGAAGTTGGGATGGATGTTGCCTTAGGTTGGGCCCTGATGTGTGTTGGGACTAGCCACCCCGTTATATGCGTTTGATTGTTTAATTGTGTTGGCTTGATTCCATAAGTAGTTGGTAGATAACGAATGTCGCTTGTTGTCCTGATTTGGATAGGATTGACATACCCGTTGTTGGTATTTGTACTATGATACATTATTGGCATACCCACTATTGGTATTTGAGTTATTGATATATGTTGGCATACCCACTGCTGGTATTGTGATGTGATACATTGTTGGCATACCCCATTGAGGTACTTGTGATATTGAGCTTGCTTGTTGATGATTGACATATACATTGCACGCATTCTCTCATGCATGGTCTCGTGCATGGCCGATATCCGGTGATGATCCGGTATCATTGATTGAACGAAACTGATATTTGATAAACTCTTTTACTTGAGTGATTATGAAAAAGGCTAATGTCCGAAGATCCATTCCGGAATCGTTGTTTATACGAAATTGATACTTGATAAACTCTTTTACTTGAGTGATTGTGAGGAGGCCGATGTTCGAGGTTCAATTTCATAATCGTTGATTTATGGAACTGATATTTGACAACTTTTTTGAGTGATTGTGAGGAGGCCGATGTACGATGGTTATATTCGGGCATCGTTGTTGCATGGCCGATTCCGATGTTATCCCGGAATCGATTGTAGTGCATGGGATCCGCGGGTCCCCTAGAGTGGTGTTGGTGAGACTCCACCTGTGAGCAATTAGCCAAGGTCCCGTCTGTCTATTTGGCAAAGATCCGGGACGGGTGGCACTCAAAATTCGCGAGTCACACTGGGTTATGCTGCCGAGACATCGATATTTCCGTCCGGAGTACATGTGTACATCTCATTTGCATAGCATGGCATGGCATCACATTCATACCATTATTGCATTGCATTACATTATGACTTGAGTGAGATGTCGTGATGACTGTATTGTGATGGATTGTGTTGTTGATTCTATTGTGTTGATTGTTCCAGGACTAGATATACTCAGACTTGTTATATTGGGGTTAGATACTTACATAGGTGTTGATGGATACTTGGTTACGATTATATAGTTCCATGCGTGATTGGTTTACTTGTTTATCTACGTTATTTTCTGAATTGTGTTAGCTATGCTTAGTTGGCCTATGATGCCTACCAGTACTGTTGTTTGTAGTGACCTGCACTTGCTGCATTCTTTTATGAATGCAGAGTATCAGGCCAGATCTACTTCTCTAACTCATGGCTGATCGACTCCTCAGCTTCTACTTGAGTTTTCCAGGGTGAGCATGGCGTCCGCTGACCTCGAAGACTCTTCTATTGCTTATGCCTTACTTGTCTTTCAAGATATGATTTGAGACATTTATGTATTATTATTCAGACCTTAGTATTCAGATTTAGATGCTCTTGTATGACTAGACCAGATACTGGGGAGGATTCATGTACTTTCACACTTATCTATATTATATTATATTGTGAGACTTACGTCATTTACTTCTTCCGCTATTTTATTATATTTATTGATTGTGAACGTTGAGTTAAGGGTTCGCCTACCGAGGTGGGAATGGTAGGTGCCCGCATGACCTAGGCTAAAATGGGTCATGACAGGTTCTTGTAAATAAATTTCAACAAAGTCTAATATTTGACCTTGCTCTTTATTTATAGTCATCGCAAAGCATCGTCGCAGTGGAAATAGCGTTCTTTTAAACTGACTGCTAATTTTTCATCTTGCAACGACATCAATGGTATCCTTGGAATGAACATGTGTGTATTTTTAAAGTCACTACTTGCAATTTTTGCACTTATAATGTGCGTTTTAAAATCACAACAGGTTAATCATGTAGCATTACATAAACCTTCACAGGGATTCAGATTTTGTAATTACATAATCGAACAATTCTCTTTTAAAACTAATTATATGGAGGCAAACTATAACACTCTGTAAATCTGAATTAGGTGTGAATGTGTTAAATGGGTGTTAATATGACATTTTAGACATATGAAGTCCTATCAAGATGACTTTGGTTGAAAATAGTTATTTTAAGATCAACATGAAAAGTGGGGCGCGTAAGATTCGATAGAATCAACTAAGTTTTTGGTAGTCCTGATTTCCAGCCTGTTTACGTGAAGATCCATTAAGGATTTCAGAAAACTTAAAACATGAAAATTGTAGCCCTTTGAAATACCTTTGTGAAGATATAAGGTGGGGCTCAAATAGAGCTGTGAGCAAAATGTTATGCCCATTTTACTGAAGACTGTCTGAGCCGCCAGCTGGAATGTGGCCAGAATACGGCCGCAAACTCAGAATGGGACAAGCAAACTCACTTTGCATTTCAGGCTAATTTTCCAATGTTTCTAGTTTACGTAGGTGACTAGAATGCAGCCGTAAAATCAGAATACGGCCGCATATGCTACGTAGCATTCCCAACTATGCCGAAATTGTATAAAAACGAGATTTTCTTGAAATTTTCAATCCCACTTCATTCTTGGCCGAATTTTAGAGGAGAAACAACCCTAGAACATTTCCAAACCTTACAAGGTGAGTTCTAACCATCCTATGATTAAACCACATCAAAATAACAAGGATTAACACTAGATTATCATTCCAATCCATAGATTCTTGAGAATCAAAGGAAGAACAATTGAAGAGGACTTTTGGGGGAATCTCAATAAAGGAAAGATCTTTGACCTCTAATGGTATTCATTGAATGGATTTAAACTAGTGTAGACTATTACAAGTGATTAGAATCCATGGGTGAATCACATGAAAGAAAGAACATGAATGTTGGCTTAAAAACCCTAGTCTTCAAAAAGGGTGGGGATTCTAAGAAGGTTTAAAGTTCTAATATTTCTCGTCTAAATCCATTGTAGGGTGATTGTTGAACCTTGGAAATTCCATTTGGTATCATCTTATCCGGACTAGAGGTATGTCTCTTTTTCGAACATATTTTTCAAATGTTTAAAGTGATCCTTTGGCAAGGTTTGGGTGTGTGAGGGACAAGCCCGCATCAAAGATTTATGTGTATTATATTATATATATGTGTACATGATTTTTCCCTTATTGAAGGATGATTGGAATTGAAATATAAAGCTTTAATCTTTGAACATGGATTACCCTATAAGGGATGCTTAAACTTGATTTTGAAAATCTTAGATATTTCATGTGGTTTGCCCTATGAATAAGGTTTTTTTTAATTGAAATTGAATAATGATTTGACCTTGATTTATAAATCAGTTAATGATATTGGTATACCCCTATTAATGGAATGATGAACATAATCCATAATGAACAATTCGGCTATCATGATATGATTTGAGATTCGGCCTCTATTGTAGTTCGGCTATTATGCCATGATTTTATTATTTGTGTTTCTCCTAGCTACTCGGGAGGAAGGGTTGTCACTATGGATCTAGTGAGGTTGGCCTAGCCATTCGGGAGGAAGAGTGGCCATCGAGGGTCAATAGCCCCGGTGTGGTTCATGCCAAGGCCTTTCGGGAGAAAGAGTGGTCATCGAGGGTTCATAACCCCGATGTGGTTTTGCCTAGCCATTCAGTAGGAAGGATAGCCATCGAGGGTAACCAACCCCGATGTGGTGCTTCTATGCTATTTTAGGGAACCTTAAGTGGTCGTCCTTTCGTGTTATTGATGTGGTCTGTATTGGCATGATTGTGATTGATCGTGAGT
The DNA here is from genome assembly GCF_019175385.1 of Lycium barbarum. Lineage (NCBI taxonomy): Eukaryota > Viridiplantae > Streptophyta > Magnoliopsida > Solanales > Solanaceae > Lycium > Lycium barbarum. Next base: position 72,634,677 of record NC_083347.1, on the reverse strand, counting down.
GATTTGATGATGATCTTCAGTTCACAAATGGAAGACTTAATCTTGATAAATGGGATAATGGATTGAAAGTGATTTACTTCTATCTTAATGGTTTCTTTGAGTTTGATGAACTGTTTTCTTTCTGGATTTCGAACTGTTTTGAAAGAACATAAGGTAACGAGAATGGCTTACTCATTCAAAGCGATTACTCCTTTATCATTAGCTTATACTAGATACTCATGACATGTTATCATGTGTTCTGAACTGTTTCTCAATACTGTTTCAATTATACTTATTACACATATATTCTGCAAATAATTATTATCCCGGAGACACTTACTGAGTACCCAGTACTCAGGCATATCATTGTTGTTTTTTATGGTATGTTAGGGAATGAAAAACAGAAAGTTCGTGGTACGCATACAGAGTAGGAGAACGAGCTGCTTTCCAGACTTATTGGTGAGCCCACACCCTTTTCATGGGACACCTGATGAAAGATGAAGAAGATCAAGAAATCTAAGAAAACCAAGAAGCACAAGATTGAAATTCAAGAGCAAGAAAGTCAAAAAGTATCAGGTTTGAAGATGGATTTCTTTTAAGAATGAAAATTCTAGTTTCTTAAATCCTTTTCTAAATAGGTTTCTTGTTTCTTGATTTATATTATAAAAGGGATTTAATTTCCTATCGTTAGTAGGATCTTTATCCTAGTTCTAGTAGGATTTTAGTTTTCTTTATTCTTTTTCTTATAGAATAGGGATTTTACTTTTCTTGTTTTTAGTTATTTCCTTTCTAGAGTAAAATAGGGATTTGTAATCATAAAAGAAGAGTCGTTAGGCCTATATAAAGGGTTCTCATGACATGTAATATGAGGATCCACGTTTTTTTAGCTTAAACACTAGTTTACAATAGAGTTATTTCTCTATTTGGTGTTCTTTATCCTTGCTTTTGGTTCCAAGCAAGGTGGTGATAGTCTTTACCTTGTTTTCAGTTGTGTCTGATATTTATTTATCATGTTTATTGATTTCAAGTGGTGACTTAGGAACTTTATAGGTTCTTGATCATTCAAGAACACATTTCTTGATTTAAAATTCGTTATACTTCATACCCAGAACCTTAACTTTCTTTCCATCGTTCCGCCCTTAATACTTAGTTGATTTAATGAATAAATAGTATTTCCATAGTTCAGATCATCATCTTTCACCTCATTTTTTGAATCACTTAAATCTGACACCTATAGCTTGAGAAACGTTCGTTTCTTGAATCTGCCCATCAAATCGCTTTAAGAACAAGATCCTGGTCGATTGGTTCTTTGTTAACTCGAAGAATAACATCAATTTGGTATCAGAGCACAGTAACGAATATCATGGATTATATGCAAGAAAGAAGAGGATGTTGGACTCAAGAAGATGAAAGGAAAAGGGGATCTCTTTTCAGCACTAGATGTACCTCACATGGCAAGGTATGTTCAGTGATTATTGATAATGAGATTCATATAAATGTTGTTGTTGAAGAGATGGTTGCTAAACTTTGTTTGTCAACCAAAGATCATCCATATCCTTACAACATCAAATTTGAGAATGATGCTGGTGGTTTAGAGGTAATTTGTCAATGTCTAATTTCTTTTGCTATTGGTAAAATATATAATGATCTTGTTTGGTATGATGTAATAAAGATGTATGCTGGCCACTTATTACTTGGAAGACCATGGGTGTATGATAGGTGTGCTAAATATGATGAATACCGTAATACCTATTCTTTTCCAAATGATGGGCGAAAAATCAATTTGGTTCCCTTGAATCAAGAAGATGTTGCTAAAAATCCAAGTATGTTGATGACTCTTTTGTGACCAAATTACAAATCATTGGTCCCATAAATATGGAATAGCAAAAGGAGGAGGAGAATTCATTAGATCCACAAGTTGAGGATTTACCTCTAAAGTTTGATGAGGATCCATCAGAGCATCCAACCATTTGTGAGATTGTGTTTCCACCTTTAAGAGACTTCAAAAAGAATACGGATTGTGTTTTTTACTCCACACCAACCAAACCAGTGTATTGTGTAGGACTAATAGTCTATGAAGATTTGGAAGAGAAAAAGAATGAGTTGCTGAAAAATGAGTCTATGATTGAGAGTTTAACATATGATGTAGTTCGAGTAAGAATTATTCCTCAAAAGGATGAATCTTTGCAAGAATGTGTAAATTTAAGATCTCTCAATTTCATTGAGGTTAATAGCTATAATCATGTCAAATATGGTACCAGCAAAATCATCGAGGATTTCTTAAGAAGACATGATTTTGATCTCCAACCTTGATCTAAAGGTACATGAATTTGATTTATTTAAAGATTTTCATGGCACTAACTCAGATTTTCCATGCAAACACCACATAGACACGGGAATGTTAAAGATTCCTGAAGATAAAAAGGAAATATGTTTTGATCATGGCTTATACATTGAGGATCATCTTAAGAACATATGTTTGAGAATTTGTGGTACAAAGTTACTACTAAGAAAGTGGGATTTAGTTCGGCCACATGCAAAGATTTTTTGCCACATGATGAAGCTCTATGACAAGCTAGAAAAATGCAACTCAGAGCCTGGCGAGAATGGGTTGTTCCCAACTCTTTTTTGCTAATCTTCCATCGTTTATGGAGCCTTTAGACTAGAGGACGAGTCCTTCTCAACAAGGGAAGAATGATGAAAGATGAAGAAGATCAAGAAATCCAAGAAAACCAAGAAACACAAGATGAAATTCAAGAGCAAGAAAGTCCAAAAGGCTCAGTTTTGAAGATTAATTTCTTTCAAGAATGAGAATTCTAGTTTCTTGAATCCTTTTCTAAATAGGTTTATTGTTTCTTGATTTATATTATAGAAGGGATTTAATTTTTTATCATTAGTAGGATCATTATCCTAGTTCTAGTAGGATTTTAGTTTTCTTTGTTCTTTTCCTTATAGAATAGGAATTTTACTTTCCTTGTTTTTATCTATTTCCTTTCTAGAGTGGAATAGGGATTTGTAGTCATAAAAGAAGAGAGCCTAGGCCTATAAAAAGGTTTCTCATGACATGTAATAGGAGGATCCACATTTTTTGGCTTAAACCCTAGTTGGCAATAGAGTTATTTTCTCTATTTGGTGTTCTTTATCCTTGTTTTTGCTTCCAAGCAAGGTGGTGATAGTCTTTACCTTGTTTTCAGTTGCGTGTGGTTCTTCTTTACCACATTTATTTATTTCAAGTGGTGACTTAGAAACTTTATAAGTTCTTGATCATTCAAGAACACGTTCTTGATTTAAAATTCGTTATAGTTCATACCCAGAATGTCATCTTTTACCTTGTTTTGGAATCAGCTAATTCCGAGACCTATATCCTGAGTTACGTCTGTTTCTTGAATTCTAACCATCAAATCGCTTCAAGATCAAAATCTTGGTCGATTGATTCTTTGTTAACTCGAACCCTATTTACATAGCTTTATTATTTTAATTTTCGGGCTGTGTCCTGAAGCTAGATACCCGTATGTTCATCTTAGAAGCTCCATAGATGTTGGAAGTCTCATATGACTTATTGAGGCATTTTCCACGTTTATGACTATTTATTTATATTAGACTTCCGCCGGTTTTACTTCATAACTGTAAACACAATTTTATTTAGTTATTTATAACTTTTTTAATTAAATAATTAAATATTATTAAAAAAGGGACTTGATGTTTAATGATTTATAAGGTGTTTTCGGTGCTGTTCATAGCATCGGATGCCTGTTACGTCTAGGATCGGGTTTGGGCTGTGACAAACTTGTATCATAGCCTAGGTTTAGAGTGTCCTAGGATTGTCTATGGAGCTATATCTAGTGGGGTCTTCTTCATGCAGACTAGCTACTTGTATGGATGTATGACTACCAGTACATTATAGGTGTTTCTCACTCTCTTGATTCTAGATTGTGTTGTAGATCTTGAACTTCTCTTTAGGATCATTCTGATGTATTCATTATGCATGCCTCATGGAAATGACTTTAACTCGTGCTGCAGTTGCTAACCATGTGAACAATGGTGTTATGGAGAAGACGTTGGTTGTATTGTGTAGTTTGATGGATGGTACGAAGTCGCTTGGAATTCAATAGTAGGTGTATATATATGGTGACCGTAGGGTCTGATTGTTGATATTTTTAGACAGGTATAAAATGACATAGTCCTGATTACAGGGAAAATTTTGCCGAAATCTTGTTAGGCTTAATGGAATTGTTAAGTTGGATAGGTTTCCCAATGCGATAGACACAACCTCAGGTAAGGGAAAAAAATGAGATATAGTACCCAATATATGAGATAGTGATGAATCAAAGTCTGTAGTTGAGTATCGTTGATTTGTTAGGTAGAGAATGGGTCGACTATGTCTTTAGGTATTGACAAATAGGTAATGAGATTTGGAGATATTTCATATTAACAAGTAGTGAGAAACTATTAACGCTTATATTCTTTCCTTGTTTCCTTACTTTATTAGTAGCTACCTTTTTGAGAGTTTAATATTTTTTTGTGTTACTTATCAAATGAGAACCATAGAAGTTATTATTAGTAAGCTTTTCTAGGTTTCCATTTTTGAGACCAACTCAAGAACTTTGCACAATATTTTATTTTGGATGTTGCTCATAATGTGAGATAGTGGTAGTGGTTACTTACGTAAAGTAATTGTTTATTTGAATGTGTGGTGAGACTTTGCGTATGCTATAGTTAATTTTTATTAGAAAATTATTAAACTGTTGTAAAGAAGTTACGAGACTTAGTATATTTGAAACTAAGATGAAATATTATGATGGTCTATTATTGTAGCATTGGACATAAAAAAAATCAAGTATAAAGCATGAGCAAGAGAATAAAGTATCCAGAAATTGAAAGTTATAGGCTATACTTTTAGGATTCTGGAAAGAGGACTCTATAAATTATGTTGGGCTCTGAATATAATTTGGGGGATGATATGTAATGAAAGAATAAGAAATAATGTGACCTTGAAAAGAGAGTGTGCTTTTAGGCTAGATCCTTTGAGATTTTATTCTTGTTTCTTTTGTTTGTTCTCTTGTGGTGTTTAAAATTTAGGATTTAAGGTTCGAGCTTTGATTCACACACACACACACACACACACACACACACACACACACACACACACACACACACACACACACACACACAGATATATATATATATATATATATATATATATATATATATATATATATATATATATATATATTGGTGAGACTAAATTTGGGACGTATTTCTGGATTGTGCTATGATGCTACGGTGCTCTCTACAGGTTTAAATGGAAGGATCTATATATTATTATGGCTTTGAGACATACCTAAGATGTGATATGTTTAAAGTACTGGAGATTATGATGAAGGGAAATTTGAGGGTGTCTCGTGGTGGATGGACAAGTATTGTACATTAAGGCTGTATTCTTATTGGGTTAAAAGATCTGTGCCATTTTCATGTTTGGTGAAAGAATTATATTTTAGGATTGAAACTCAAAAACACCCGCTTGTGGAAGAATGATCTAAGGAGATGATGTAGTTTGCTTTAGGATTTAATTTGTTATCCTAGGTTTTGATACAAAGAATTCCGATTTGAGGCTGTAATTAGATGGACTTGTTTTATTGAGATAAATTACCTTTGTCATGAACTCTCAATGGACTAATATTTCTTTGATTTTACTTCAGCAACTATAATCTTGTATAGCTCAAAAGGATTTGTGTTGCTAGTCATGTTTGATACTAAGTATTAGGCCCAGAACTTTAAATAATCACCTTGGTGGAAGAATGATGGTATGTGAGTTTTAGATGAATTAGTGAATGAAGGTTAAGGCATTTGATAAGGATGAAACCTTAAGAGTTACAAAAGTAAGATGGTGTGCCCAAGGAGGTACATTTTTACAAAGCAAGAGCTAAGCTTATTTACTATAAGAGTTTAAATTAGTGTTCAGGAGTGGTAATAACTGGGAAACACTTAGTATATTCTTATAGTGTTCTTAATAGTTGAGTTGGGATGCGATAGAACTAAGATTAAATAAATTCTCTAATCTTAAGAGCGACTATAATGTTGCAGGTAAGTCATAAAGTCGAGAACCATTCTTATTCCATATTATGAATATTAGGGTATTTGGTTTAAGGCCGAACAATTATGCACCAAAGATAGTACATGTTGGAGGTAGGCGTAAATTTCTCAAAGAAGCCACATAAGGAATTATATACGCGTGAATAATATTTATATATATATGTTCACTATGCCTCGGAGGTAATGTTGTTTTGGCTATGACTAGTGAGGTTATGGTTGACTAAAAGAGATTATAGAACAACGCCTTAAGGGAAAGATGCCATAACTTAGCTACCCTTAAAGAATAGGTCATTGGAGTTATAAGAGTCTTCAAAGAAGCCAATGTTCAAGAGCTAAGGGAGATACCCCAAGTAATTTCAAAATTTATGCGATTTAAAAGGTCTATGATATGTGGAATATAGTAGTATGGTACCTACATAGAGTTGTGATAAGATTAAGAATGATGTGAGAGGTTGTATAGTGATAAGAACGAAAGGATATGATGTTAGACGAAGTTAAGATCCGAATGAGCCACCTTAGATAAAGAAAAGAGAATATATGAATAGTTGATACTCCCTCTTATTGGCACCTATAGGTATGCTTGTTCTTTCCAAATTTAATGAGAGCGGGAAGTAATGTAAGTTAGGCTTGAATCATGTATTGTTGAATTAGCCTCCTTGTTGGATTGTATTGTTTAGATTGATATATTATGCGCCTCCTTGTCAAAGCATATACGTGTTAAACCTTTTGGTTATATAACTCGTGGGAAAGTGAGCTAAAGGAAGAAAACCCCTTACTTTGTGTTGAGACTTGAGTGTTCTAGTTGTTAGAATTCCCGTGAGGACTATGTTGTTCTTATTTGAGGTGTTAGTTGTATTTTCGTCATTCCGAGGTAGTTTAATGCAAAGGAAGTTCGACTTTATGGTTTGGCTCTTAGTGACGTGGCTGAAGCCTTAGACGCTATGGTCACAGGTATTCTAACTATTTATTCTCTTGGGACGTATTTGCTGATCAATCTGGATCTGAATCTTTCTTGTGTGACTCCGTACTTGGTCCTTGAATTTTGGTGTGGAACCCTTAAGAACTCTCAAGAACTCTTTGAAGTGTGGGGATGAGAAAATGGTGGAAAATGATGAGTTAGAGGGGTATTTATAGGAATCCGCGACTTAAATAACACAAAAAAAAAAGTTGAACCAAACTAGTACAAAAAAAAAAGAACATAAGTAGTATTCACGCACGAAATTCGTGCGTGAAAGGACCAAACTGCAAAAACACAGTTTTGGCCTTTCACGCACGAATTTTGTGCGTGAATAGGGTTAACGAGCAGACTACTCTATTCATGCTTCTTTCAAGAGAGTCAGACATAATGATGGGCAGGGGAAAAAGGAACATTAGTAGTCACGCACGAATTTTGTGCGTTAATGTTGGGGCTCTTTTTTTTTTTTTTTTTTTTTTTTGCGTTGCCTTTCCAATCACGTTTTTTTCCATACTTTGGGCAAAGATTAGTCATGTTTTAAAATTCCAAAATATCAATATTTTATATAAAACTTAATATCTTTTTTTGCGTACAATAATGTCGGCTCATTACATGAAGTTCACCTAAAAGTTTGGATCGTCGTTTTAGGGGTTCTAAAGTGCCCCGAAGCAAGTTTTGAAACTTGTAATATTTATAGGGTTTTTTTTTTTTTTTTTTTTTTGCGTTACCTTTCCAATCACGTATTTTTCCATACTTTGGGCAAAGATTAGTCATGTTTTAAAATCCCAAAATATTAATATTTTATATAAAACTTAATATCTTTTTTTGCGTACAATAATGTCGGCTCATTACATTAACGCACAAAATTCGTGCGTGACTACTAATGTTCCTTTTTTCCCTGCCCATCATTATGTCTGACTCTCTTGAAAGAAGCATGAATAGAGTAGTCTACTCCTTAACCCCATTCACGCACAAAATTCGTGCGTGAAAGGCCAAAACTGTGTTTTTGCAGTTTGGTCCTTTCACGCACGAATTTCGTGCGTGAATACTACTTATGTTCTTTTTTTTTTTTTTTTGTACTAGTTTGGTTCAACTTTTTTTTTGTGCTATTTAAGTCGCGGATTCGTATTTATAGGTGTGTGGGTCGGTTTAGGCTCCATTGGGCCGAAATTGTTGGGCCTTTTTCAGTAAACTTTCCGGATTTTCCGCCCAGGTTCGGGTTCCTCTGACTGTCCGTTTTAAAACGCTCATAACTCCCTACTTCGATGTCGTATTGATGAACAGTTTATTGCGTTGGAAACTAGACATGATGAACTTCATTTTAGGCTTTTAAAACACCTTAAAACTCCTGATATACCTAGAGATATACCCCTCCAAAATTGACCCAAAATTCTGCCAATTCTTTTTTCAAATTTTCGACAAACTTATTTTCTTCGATTTGCTTGGTCCCATAATCTTCCAAAACTCTCCATACATGATATTTATCATTAATCATACTTGATAATGGTCATGTCCTTTGGTTTTAAGGTTGTCCTTCCCAGTTACGACTTACGAGATCGTAATTCATCCTTTAATTCATTGTTACGTACTTTCCATGGCTTGTACCTTCCAAAACTTCATGGGATGTCTCTAATAATCCATTAATATGGTGAAGAGTGTGGCATGCTCATGCTCTGAAAGTGCGAGGTGTAACAACTTATCTGGGTTCCCAACACCAATCAGTGATATCATCCATGAGGAAGGGAAGAGTGAAAGGATGGTGATAATTTAATTGATTGGGAGTGACCGGCTCTCATCTCAAACTGATGTATCTCTTCCCTTAAAGCCTTCACTGGAGCATGTAAGTAGTTGGTAACACAAGGGAAACTCTCTTTCTGAGTCAAGTGGTGCCAAAATCAAGAAACGGGTCTCTCAAACTCAAAACAAATCTCTTGTAAATAAGAAAGGTATTAGGCTGGTAAGTGTTTTTCAACTATGTCTAACTCACTCTTATACCATTACAGGTATGCACGCATGACAGAACCAAGAGAGAGTAAGCACAAGCAATGTAACACATTTCAAAGTGGTCTTTTGTCTTAAGAATATTGTTTAGGTATCTAGTCCCTTTGAGTCAGGTTAGTAATCCTTTCAGTACTCATAGATGTGATTAGACTGCAAAATGTGCCGATTGAAGTCATACACATTTCACTAAAAGAGATGCTCAGAATAACGTCTCCCACAAATCATTGCCTTTCTCATGAACCGGCCCGTTCCCTCTTATTGTACCTTCTCCAAAGCATCGCATAGGCCTCCTTAAATACTTCTATGTGTGTGTGTGTGTGTGTGTGTCTCTCTCTCTCTCTCTCTCTCTTCTTCTATTAGAAATCCTCAGATCATTCGTGTATCTCACAAAGCTTATTCCTTACACAACCCTGTCGAAATCTCCTTGCATTAGTCCCGCTGAAACTTAAAAGCGCAGAACAGCAAGGAAATTCGCATCGCTGTCAGCTATCTCCAATCAAAGTGAGCAATGCAATCGAACTGACAGTGAGAAAAGAAAAATAGTGGGAAAGAAAAGGGGTGGTCTTATCAATGAAAGGGAAATTGATGAAAAATAAGAGAAAGAATAAGAAATTCCTCTATTTAGAAGGAATTCTAAAAACAGGGTGGAGGGAGGAATGGAAAGCACTCAAAATGTTAAATCTGAAGGAGACAATAGTGAACAAGTTGAAAATAAAAGTCGGAGGGAGAGGGAAGAAGGAGATCAGGGTATTCAATTTTTTTCTCAAAAGAAAAGAAAAGTGGTGTTAAATGAGGAACCTGATTCTTCCAAAAGACAAAAAGGTAAAGACAATCTGCAGCAACAAAAGGTTCTTTTCGGGAGAATTCTTGATGTAAGCTTACGGAAGGTATCTGGGATGAAAGAGTTAATGGAGTTTCAAGGATGGACTCATCTCTTCACTCCACCAACACCCAGCGTGTATGAAGCTAAAGTTACTGAACTGTACAGCAGCTTGGTCAAAATTAATGATGATGCTCTGGCCTTGACCGTAAATGGAAAGGAGTTTGTTTTAACTGAGTCAATTCTCGCACAAATCTTGGAAGTAAAGACAATTGGGGTAAGAACTGTAACGGGAAAGGGCTCTACTAATTTTAAAAAGTTCATTGTAAAAATAGCAAAGTCTGCTACAAAGGTGAGTCTCTACAAGTACGAGCTAAAACCTGAGGACTAATTGGTCTTTGAATTCGTTAGCAAAGCGCTTTTGCCAAGAGCTACGGAAAGCTCTAGCGTTACTGTTGCAGACCTAGTCCTCATGAAATCTTTAATATCTTTTGAACCGATCAACCAGTCAGCTATCATGATTGAGCGGATGATGAAAGAGCCAAGGACTGTACAAGGGAAAACTAGTCTCTGGTCTCCCCTTTGGCTTCTTTCTCACAAAGGTGCTTATACACTTTCAAGTGAAAAGTGGCACCGCCTCTCTAGGGACAAAAGATCATCTGGTCTCGCTAGCCACTTTGGAAGACTGTGAACTTACACCTATAGCAGCGGATAGTACCAACCCCTCCACCATCTCAATCTTGATTGACGCTTAGGAGGCAGCCATTGCAGAGATTCAACAGCTCAAAGCAGAAATGCTCTTTTAAAAGAGAAATTAGCTGAACGAACAAAGGCCTTAGGTTCTAGTACTGAACAAGCAACTAAAATGGACAAATTGTGGGCTGAGAGGGACCAGTTAAAGGTCAAAGTGAATGAATTTCAGGACCAAATGCTGAAGGACCAACAAGCTTTCTATGAAAGAGTTGACAACCTCATTCACGCTCTAAACAATACAAAGAAACCTTCTTAGCCCCTATCCCCTCTGCTTAGATGCTGCCTTTTTCTTGTGATATGACTGTTGGTACATTTGTAGTTTCCATCCGTATTTTTGAGTACTAACCAGATTACTCTCCTGTTTTCTAATTTCTATTTGGTCAAATTACACTGTCGTGTGCTTTATCGCTTGCTTATTTCCATCTAATTCTGCTTGTATTTGTTGCCCCTCTAGGTCTAAGTTAATATGACTGAACTTCTTACTAGCTTCCAATGCTTTTTTGTTGATGCCAAAAAGGGGAAGATGAGTATAGATGAGTAGGATTAAATGAATAGGATGAATAGGTGATGCTAGGGGAAAAGATGCTGAACTGAACAAAGGGGGAAAAGATGTTGGGGGGAGATATGTTGAACAAAAAATTGAGGATTGATATGTACTGATAATGTGGCGATCTGGTCAAGCCTTCTTTGTTTTGTTGATTGTTGCTAACATGTTGCAGGTGTCCTGAAAATGATGGTCTGCTTCGCAGGGAGAACATTGGAAAGCTGGTTCTCAGGGGGAACATCTTTTATAAGTTTGTCATCATCAAAAAGGGAGAAATTGATAAGCTCAAGTGCATTCGTGTTTTGATGATTGTCAAACTAACTCAAAACAAGATAGAGAACTCAAAACAAGATAGAGACCTGGTCTGTGATATGCTCTATGTGCACCTTGCACGGTAAGCAGATACAGCTGTAAAGCCAAGCTACTCACTGCACAAGTACAGCAGTTGAGATAACCCATGCTTTAGGACAAATATTGAATGAGTGGTCTCTATCCATCTCACATGCTTTCCACTACATATACAACATGTTGCAACATATTGTGTATCACTTGGAAAACCTAAAAATCACCCAAAAGGTTTAGCCATCACAAGACTTTCCAAGTGTTCAACAAAGCTAATTACAAACTGAAGGACCTATTTCCAGCACTGAAGATGCTCCATTCTATTAGATTGTTTTAAGCTTTATTTCATGTGCTTTAAATTGTAAATCTACTCTTTCCAAAAAGGAAGTTTTTTTAGGTATATCATATTCTTAGTAGTTGTTAGGCAATTCACCTTTCAATCTATTAAGTGGTACCCTCGGCTAGATTTAGCTTAGGTGTATTAGTTGAGTTTGGCTAGAGGTGGTCAACCTTGGTGGTCCTTAGCTAGATTTAGCTAAGTGGAGTGGCTTGCAATCGGAGTATTGCAAGTGTGGAGGGACTACGGGGGTTAGTTCCTAGGTTGTATAAGCTTTATTGTAAGGGTGAGGGATTAAGGGAGTTAATTCCGAGCTTACGATAGAGTTGTAACCTGAAGTTGCTCGTGTAGTGGAGTTGAAATCCTACTGGGTAGGCTGTGATTTTTAATCCCTTGAGCATGTAGTTTTTCACGGTAACATCCTGTGTCCTTTATTTACTGCATTGCATAAGGGAACTAGTACTTAACCAGGTCCCTCATATACTGTTTGGTGAGCACACAGCCTACAACAAATGGTATCAGAGCAGGTGCTTTCTAAAAGGTTAACACCTAGAAAGAATCTGTAAAATGGCAGCGCCACCAAGGATAGTCTTTCTCCAAGCCACCTATATTTAATGGACAATACTATAGGTGGTGGAAGACTAGGATGCCCGAGAATGAGTTACTCATTCAAAGTGATTACTTCTTTATCATTAGCTTATACTAGATATTCATGACATGTTATCATGTGTTTTGAACTATTTCTCAATATTGTTTCAATTATACTTATTACTCATATAGTTTGCTATTAATTATTTTCCCGGAGACACTCACTGAGTACCCAGTACTCAGGCATACCACTGTTATTTTTTACGGTGTGTTAGGTAATAAAAAAGAAAAGGTTTGTGGTACGCATACGGAGTAGGAGAACTTGCTGCTTTCCAGACTTACTAGTGAGCCCACACCGTTGTTCGTGGGACACCCCTATTTACGTAGCTTTATTGTTTTAATTTCCGAGCTGCATCCTGAAGTTAGATACTCGTTAGTTCATCTTATAAGCTCCATAGATAGTTTTTAGATTGTGGGTAGATGTCGCAAGTCTCATATGACTTATTGAGGCGTTTTTCACGTTTACGACTATTTATTTATATTAGACTTCCGCTGGTTTTACTTCATAATTGTGAGTATGATTTTATTTGGCTATTTATAACTTATTTAATTAAATAATGAAAGATTATTAAAAAAGGACTTGATGATTAATGATTTATAAGGTGCTTCTGGTGGTTTTCATAGCATCAGATGCCTTTTATGTTCAAGGTGGGGTTTGGGCCGTGACACAAACCAGCAGGGTATAAAGTATGCAAAAAATCTTCATATTGACTTTGATCACTTAGTTCCACAGTTTCTTCAATCGCGAATGTTTTAGTATCCTTTGAGAATTTACTGATAAGAATATCATTTATTTCATTAACAAACTCATTTTTTGTTGTCAGGATCACATGAGAAGTTGCAGAGGTTAGCTCACAGAAAAACTAATGGAAATTGGGAAATGTTGTTTCAAATAATACACCCAAAGATTCTTGTTCAGTAGTAAAGAGAACAATAAATGAACTAGGGATTTCAACTTTATTTTTAGAGTTAAGGGGTTCTTTTCCGTTTCCAATTCTCATCAAGTATTTACATAAAGCCGGATCTGCTTTTGCCTGCATGTTTTCTGACAAGTGCAATTTTTCAAGTCGGTCCCAAGTATCATAATATAATAAACTTTCATGAATGAAATCATCCCTTCTCCCTTTCCGAACAACCGATATTGCTTGTTTAAAATCACCACCAAAAACAACCATTTTATCACCGAAGAGTACATTTGTATTCAATAGATCTTTCAAAAGTAGATCAAATGTCTCAATCATTTTCTTTTTTGCCATCGATATTTCATCCCACACTACTAATTTGGAATCTCGAATCAAAGAGGCAAGTGAGCTTTCTTGGGTAATGTTGTGTCACGACCCAACCGGAGGGCCGCGACGGGCACCCGGTGCTAGCCCACCCGGGCACCTCTTAACATACATTTACATATACATCTAGGTAAGCTTAGTCATATATCGAGAATCATGAGCTTAGTAGCTTTTGAAGATAGCATCATTTGGAGGACATCATAGGCTTATAGAAGATTAGATATTTGGCCAAAGAATCATGCCTTATGAAAGAAGGGTTAGCCTTACATACCTTTCCATTCAGCTATTCTACCACTTGCACGTTCTCCTTCAATGCTCACGTTTCTACCTTCATTAGAGTTATACTATCATTAGAAAATCGATAGCTAGCATACACGACTAAAACTAGAGAAAATTGGACAGCATCTCCTTTATCTATACGACTTCCTCCATATCATCTATCAACTCCCAAACGTCAATAATACATTCACAATATCATAACAATAGTCTTTATTCATCCACATTACCCATATTTCTCAATTCACTTCCAATCATCCATATCCATGGTCATAACACATGATTACGTTCATTCATATACAATGTCTATCCCATGTTCTTAACATCATTCATAACATAACCATATCGCAATACATCAAGAATCATGACTCAATTCAAGCTATTACTCACAATGATACTATTCCCACATTCATGACCTATTTTTCTATATCCTTTTACAATCCAAGTGTTTCAACTTTCAAATACCTTAAACAACATAAAATACCATAAATCTTACCTTATATGGTGTAGGAATGAACCTTGGGTGGAAACACCTCACTTGAGCAAAACCCTAGTTTCACCTTCACTTGGATTCCTTGCCTTGGATGAACTTTAATGGGTTTCTTACACTTGATTCACTTGGTTTAACGTATTTGATCACTTATATCTCTTGATTATTGTGGGAGAAATGTAGAGAGATGTTTTAGAGAGAAGGGGTGTGAAAGGAAATGAAATGAAATAAGACTTGAATCCCTTATTAATAACACAAAGCTGTCCCGACCAGTTTCTACGGACCAACATACGGTCCGTATAAATTATACTGACCGTATGTCTGGCCGTAGATTTGGTCCAGAGAGGGGTGCTATTCTGGGCTGATTATACGGTGGAACATTCGGCCCGTATGTTTTATACGGCCAGTATGTTTGCCATATAATGCCCAGTTTTCCGAAGTTCGTTCTCGTCGACTCGTTTGATCTCCAATCCTTATGGAACCTTCTTAGCACTTGTCTATCACCTCATTAACAATATAAGGGACGTTATAACTCTTCCCCAAAGCATTATTAAATCCTCCTTAACTTGTTACTCGTAATTTCTTTTCGATACCTATCGTATGCCTTGCCTTCTCTTGGCAAACTTTCTTCCCCTACCTCGAACGTCTTTGAAATCTTAATTAGGGTCATCAAATGTCATTCCTTACTTATTGAAATATCGTATACTCATGCTTTTCGTTAGTCTATTCACTGTGCATCAACGGAAAATTTTCCACGGTGTAACATTCTTCCCCCCTGAAGAACATTCGTCCTCGAATGTTAAATTCTCGGGGACTCTATAAAAATTTCGCCAGAGTTTCCCCTGTAATATGACACTACCATCCTGTCACAACAGCCCATAATAATAATGCTTCATAGGGCCACAACATAATAGCAGTAGAATTTGGCCATACATGACCCAAATGCATAAAAGAAAACATACATACCTTATGATTTTGATGTCTCGTCTTGGATTTCTTCTAGGGGTTGAAATAAGTGTGGGTACTTGGATATCATAATTTCTTCCGCTTCCCATGTCATTTCTTCTCGTTTATTGTTTCTCCATAAAACTTTAACTGAGGCCACTTATTTGTTTCTAAGCCTCCGTACTTGCCTATCTAATATGGCAATGGGTAACTCAG